>NW_023046287.1:0-61910 GCF_011762505.2 Arvicanthis niloticus
GGCTGGAAGGATTTGGGCCAAAGAAGAACATTGAGAATCAACATTATAGTGGAAATAAACAGAGCCAAGAGACTTGAGTCTCCCACAGGGATGGTAGGAGGTAGGATGCTTTAACAGCCTTGCTTCTTGACCTGGTTTGCCACTTGCTGCCTGTTTAAACGTTGGAGACAGACATTACTTCACTGTGCTCAGGTTCTATTTTCTCCCACAAATGAGAAGGCCACAATAGATGATACCCATCATGCCAAACAACTTGAAAATCTAACAGGGAAGTCAACCACAAAATGACCTGAGATTTAGGATCACAATCTTAGTGGTTGTACTGGCTGGTTTTGTGTGTCAACTTGACACAAGCTGGAGTTTCATAGAGAAAGGAGCTTCAGTTGAGAAAATGCCTCTATGAGATCCAGCTGTAAAGCATTTTCTCAATTAGTGATGGGGCGGGGGAGAGCCCCTTATGGGTGGTACTATCCTTAGGGTGGTAGTCTTGGGTTCTATAAGAAAGCAAGCTGAGCAAGCCAGGGGAAGCAAGCCAGGAAGTAACATCCCTCTATGGCTTCTGCATCAGCTTCTGCTTCCTGACTTGCTTGAGTTCCAGTCCTGACTTCCTTTGGTGATGAACAGCAATGTGGAACTGTAAGCTGAATAAACCCTTTCCTTCCCAACTAGTTTCTTGGTTATGTTGTTTTGTGCAGGAACACAAACCCTGACTAAGACAAATTGGTAGCAGCATAGTAGGGTATTCCTGTGATAACCTGACCATGTTTTGGAGAGAACCATGTAAGGACTTTGAAACTTTGGGCTAGAAGAGTCATTGAGTGTTAAGAGCTCTGTGGGATGTTTTTTGTGGAGCTTGGAAGATAATGATGGAGGCCTGGATTGTGAAAATTCATAGGGGGGATTAAAGACTCTTATCAGGGCCATTGCTTGTTGCTGTTTTGATTGTGAGATTCAGTGGCTTTGGTTAGCTGAACCAGCTGTGATTAACAAGATGCCAGAACTATAAAAGCAAAACTTTTGGATTTCTGGGACTATTGATGCTGGTTAGCTGGAGCTAAGAAATTAGTGGTGGTAAAGAAGAGACCAGCATCACAGAGGTGAAATCTTCCGGGAAGTGTTTTCTGAGAGCACAAAGAAACTGTGTTCCAGAGACAGCCAAGGTTGTGCCTTGTGCAGCAGGACTTGGTAATGTGTGAGAGTCACCCAGGTAGTACTGGTTTTGAAGGCGTGAAGGGGTCATGAAGAACAGCTGAGGCTTGGCACTGTGAGAGGTTGCAGAAGGCCACTGGTGAAGAAGGTGCAGCCTCAGTTGCAATTGATGTCCCAGGACTGAAGGGATCATGCAAAGGAGTTGAGGCTTGGCACCATGAAGAGAGCCTGTGAGAGGTTATTGGTGAAGCCTAGTTGCAGCAGAAGACAGCAGTGTTTTGGAGATGCCAGTGCCATGAGATGACCACCAAGAACAGCAGCAGCAGTGGAGTAGAGGCAGCTGGAGCCTAGAAGACAAGGTGTGTGCTACAAAGGGCAGAGCTGGAGAAGTGACCCAAGCCCCTGGAGGAGCCCAGAAGATCGTGAATGGATCCCAGACATTGGACCGTTAGAGTTTGATTTTGCTTTTGGTTGTGACTGTGCCCTGATATTTTTCCCTCTTGAAGGAAGAAATATTTTAGTGGAGCCCACGGTTAAGAAACTTTGAATTGTAAAAAGGACTAGGAATTTTAAAAGAGATTGGGTATTTTAAAGGGATTGAAATTTTAATATGTGAGAATTTGTAAAGACTGTGGGACTTTTAAAGTTATTTATTTAAAGTTATTATAGTATAGAATAGAGTTTACTTAGTGCATGGGGAGTTGGGAAGGAGATAGAGAGAGAGAAAGAGAGAGAGAAGGAGAGAGAGAAAGAGAGGTAGAAAGAATGTGTAGAAGAATACAGGCCCACCACGAACATGTGGAGAGAGGGGAATCGGAATGGGGAGAGAAGGGACAGAGGAGCAAGAGGATAAGAGAGCAAGAGAGAGGAGGGGGCAAGCAGACCCGTTTATAGTGATTCAGGCACACCTGTCTATTGCCAGGTAACTGTGGGGCAGAGCCTAGAAGAAATGCTAACACCCAGAACTCCTAATCAACAGCTTTTTTTTTTTTTTACTGAGAAGATAACAAAGCAATCCAAATGATAAAAACAAACCAAAATGATAAATACTCACCAGATACTGTAGTAGAAGCAATCTCTGTCCACAGAAATCCCACGATATCACAAATTCAGAAATTTATAGAAAGGAACACATTGTGAGATCTGAACCTCACCTCCACTGAGCGCTGGTTGTGTGGATAATGTCAACTTTGCTCTCTAGATGTCCTGCCAGTCTGAGCCTGGGGAGGGAGAGTCATATTCAATCCTTACAACAACCCCATGATGTAGGTGTTGTTTGGAGCCTCCATTTTATGCAAGAGCAAATTAGATGATAAGAAGGTCAATTATCCTATAAGGGTCCATGATTCGCTGAAGAACGGTACCTGGACTCAAATAGTATGTAAATGCAAAGAGTGTTTAATTCTGCAGAAGTCCAGCATGCTGGGGTCTCCCATTACCAAGATAGAAAGAGAGACAGCTAAGTGAGCTCACAGGCTCATTTTAAAAGCACATTGGAGTTCCAGGGTAGACGAGCTTTATTTTAGTCTATCTAGTTTATCCTAGGCATTCCAGAACATTCCTAGGCATTATCTGGGTGTGAAGGCTGGAGCCTGTTTTTTTTTTTTTTTTCCTATTAGTAATTGACTTGCCTAAGATTGCCTGGACTTGCCCAGTTCTTAGGCATAGTTGCCTTAACTGCAAATTTGAAGTCTGTCATGGAATCAGCTTCTCCTTCTTAATTCCATTTAAAATCATGAAAGAGGTGAGAATTTGAACCTAAGCTCCTGTTTCTGGAGTCTATATAGTACCAGCCTGTGGGCTCCTATGGAATACTCTGGGAGTATCTGAACCAGAGATATGCTCATTGGAATCAGTAATGATTTGATGTAAGAGTCTGAAAATTGCTGAAGGGAGACTCCAGACTCAGATAATATGCAAAGACAAAGAACATTTACTCTTCAGAAACAACCACCATGCAGGGGTCAACCATTCTTTAAAATGGTGATGCCAGACAAAGGCATGCAGGCCTCATAGAGAACCAGAGGAACTCTCTAGAAGGATTAGGTCATCTAAAATTTCATTGGTGGGTGCTAGGGGGTCACAGGTAGTCAGTGTTCTGCGTTCTTATGTCATGAACATTCAACCATGTGATGAAATAGGGCTGCCCAGCACAGATGACCCATCCTGAGATAAGGTTTGTGGTTCTCCTGAGGCTGTTCTTTGGGAGGGAGTTCTGCGCTCTTGTTCCTGGAGCTGGTGCCTTATGACCTTCTTTTTGAAATCAGGCCTGGTCCTTAAATGGAGACAAATGGGATTTATGTTGTCCTTGCATTGAGATCCATCATAGTTTTCAGAGACAGGTCAGGAAAAGGGGTCATCAGGACTGACTGTAGTATCCTTATAATAATGGGCATATTCTTTTTTTTTTCTCTTTCTCTAGAAACAATGGTAACTCAATTGCTGGGTGTAACAACTAGAATCCTAATCTTGTAAGCCATATTAAATCTAAATCCTCTGGTGGCAAATCCTGGCAGATCCGCCATGGAAACTGGGGGACACTAGGAGCTACATCTTGTCCTCACACTATCCCTATCCAAAAGGCCCTCTCTCTTTCTCTTGCTTCTTCTCTTCCCCTTTCCAACCCTGAAGTCCCTCCTACTAACCCAGTGATTGGCTCCTTTATTCATTAGGGGATGGTTTACAAGAAGAATGGACATACACATGAAGGAATGGAAATTACACATGAAGGCCAGGGATATGGCTCAGTGGGCAAGGCGTCTGCCTTGTAATAGCGAGGACCCAAGTTCTGATCCCCAGAACCCATATAAAGCAGGGCATAGGAGCACACATGGGTATTCTCAGCATTCCAATGGAGAGATGGGAGACTGCTATGCTTAGTTTCAGGTGTCAACTTGACAGAATCTAGAATCACTGGAGAAGAGTGTCTTGGTAAAGGTTATCTGCATCAGGCTGCCCCATGGGCATGTCTGTGGAGGATTGTCTTAGTGTCATTAATTGAGGTGGGATGGCCTGCCCACTGTGGGGGGTTCCATTCTCTGGGCTTCGATCTTGGGCTGTATGCATACATTATTCCCTCTCTTGACTGCAGATGTGATATGAGTAGCAGCTCTAAGCACCTCTCTTGACTTTTTCACACTGATGGACTGTAACTTGAAAATGTTAGACAAATAAGCTTCTTTTTATAAGTTTCCCCCCCCAGTGTATTTTTATTATAGAAGCAGAAATGAAACCATGACAGAGGTAAAGACAGAGAATCCCAGTTAGCCACTGGCCAGCTAGCCTAGATATACAACATTGAACAAGAGAACCTGCTTCAGAATAGGTGGATGGCAAGGACCAACAGTCAAGACTGTCTTCCTGACCTTTGCATGTATGCAAATGCCCCCCCCCCCCATGTATACTTACACATTGAATAAGACAAAGAAGAAAAATTTCACATATGAAGGCATATAGCATACACTCTCATATTAATGGGGTGTGTGTGTGTGTGTGTGTGTGTGTGTGTATGTGTGTGTGTATAGGTGCCTGCAGAGGCCAGGAGAGGCCATCATAATCCCTGGAGCTGGAGTTGCAGGTGGTTGAAAGCTGCCTGCCATGGGTGCTGGGAACCAAACTTGGGTCTTCTGGAGGAGCAGCAGTGGATCTTAACTGCTTATCAACTTATTCTGTCTCTTAACATATTTATAGTTCATTAAAAAACATGTTTTTCATCTTAATCCTTCCTCTGTTTGCCCCAAGAATCACCGTTTTTGTGTTGTACCAGTCGTGTGACAGACTTTTCCTGGGGAATGCAACACACAGACACACAGACACAGACACAGACACACACACACACACACACACACACACCTACTCAATCAAGAAGGGAACTCACAATGGAACAAAACAGTTATTGTATCAAGGCCCAACGTGACAGATTTGCTGGCTAATTTTAAATCAACTTGACACAGGCTGGAGTCATCTGAGGGGAGGGAACCTCAACTGAGAAAATGCCTCCAGATGATTAGGGTATAGGCAAGCCTGTAGAGCATTTTCTTAATGATTGCTACGGGGAGGACCCAAGCCCATTGTGGGTGGGGTCACCTAGGCTGGTGGTCCTGGCTTCTATTAAGAAAGCAGGCTGAGCAAGACAGTAAGCAGCACCCCTCCAGGGCCTCTGCATCAGCTCCTGACTCCAGGTTCCTGCCCTGCTTGAGTTCCTGTCCTGACTTCCTTCTGTGATGGACAGTGATGTGGAAGCATAAGCTGAATAAGCCCTTTCCTCCTCAAGTTGCTGTGGTCATGGTGTTTCACCTCAACAGTAGTGACCCTGACTAAGACAGTGAACTAGTGAGTTTTATTGGGGTTACTTAAAGGAATGTGGGTGATGGGTTATTTACAGGAATAGAAATCACTCAGACAGCTGGATCACCAAAGCCCACCCCACCATGGGTGACAGGCCATAAACCTGGGAACCTGGAGCCCATGGCACAGCCTGCGGGCTTCTCATCAGGTTGGAAAACATTCCTTCCAATATCTTCCAGGCAGATTGGCTGCTCTCTGCTTCTAGGTCTGATATGAGAATGACTCCCAGCAGCCTTTGCTGTTTGTATATAGAGGAAAAGGCCTAGAGAATCTGGTCTGTTTCAGGGACTTCCTGAAGCCAGTTTGAGTTGTCTACTTCCTATTTCAAGGCTTCTCTGCAGGATGGAGTGTTTCACTCCTCTGAGAACATCCCATTACTTTACTTCCTTGTAAACATCCTGCCCTAAAATATGCTATTGTCTCACTTCTCCTTGATATCCTGTCTTAACCAGTTTCCCTCCAAGATGTTAGGCTTAACTCTCTCAGGAAGCATTCCATGATAGTGCCTGGCTCTGTTACCACCATCTGCAATGAAGGCTGATGGATCTTACTCTGGCAAGTGTTCCAAGGGTACCGTTGAGGTCACTGTTTATACACATTCTATATTGTCCCTTGTTAAGGTCTCCCCAGGTAAAAGCCTCCCACGGTCTTGTCTGTATTTATTTCCCCTCTAAGCACATTTTTTAACATCAATGAGCAAGCTACTATTATTTCAAAGTAGCCCCCTGAAATCTTGAGAGCATGCATACATGACCTGCACTTCTGCTTCATTCTTTGTGCAAGTTTAAATGCCTCTTTTTTTCTATCTGATTTACGTGTAGAATCCTGCAGTTTATTTAATCATAACAGAGACAAAGAAGAATATAAATCGATACCTGTATGGGTATAAGCTCCATCATGCCCACCCACTCTCCTTGGGAGGGTGGTGTTGGCTCGCCGGCACCGGGACTATCATTGTTCCATGATTGTTCACTATCCTTGCTGATAGCAAGGAGGTCATCGAAAAGATGCTCTTAATTAGGGGGATTATCACAGCTGTCAATTTACCATCTAGGATGAGTGGTGGCTGCACTTAATGATGACTTACTGAAGATAGAGCCACACTCCCTTCCAAGCAATAATCTGAGCTTAATAAGCATGTGGGTGGAAGACAACGAGTAAACAATCATCTTTGTAACGATGACGATTTGGTCCAGGCAGGAGGGAAAGTATTCCTGGCTAGGCTTTCGTGATTGTGACAGGAGATCCGGTGGGGATGTTGAAGAAGAGAGGATAGGGCTGGTGGTGGTGGTGGTGGTGGTGGTGGTGGTGGTGGTGGTGGTGGTGGTGGTAGTGGTGGTGGTGGTGGTGGTGTGTGTGAAAATACCAATAACATCAGCTCAAGAGACCTGGTGTGTGTATGTGCGCGTGCATTAGCACGTGCAAGAGCACGAACGACTGAACACACTGTACTTAGTTCACATTAAGGAGAGAGAGAAACAATACATTCTTGTGTGTGAATGCGGGCCACATGGCCAGCTCCGTTGCCGGCAAACTGCGCGACCTTGGACAAATTATTTGATCTCTGCGTGTCTTAACGTTCCCAGCTGGAAATGTAGGATGAAGAAAAGATAACCACCTTACAAGACTGGCGAGAGGCGAAGATAATAGAGACAAGCTTCGCCATGGGCCCAGTGCTAGCACTATGAGGCTGCTAGAACACAGAACAGGCTGGAAAGATTTTAAATCTCGTGTTTCCAAGAGGGTTGCGCAGTATTTTGAGGGTGGGATTGTTATTCCGGAAGCCGTCGTCCGTCATTTCAGCGGCCTGCAGATTGTGACGTGGACTCCACATTCCATACCACACATTGCCACAGTCACTTCCTTAGCGTGTTACTCTCTCGCCTCCTTACGAACTTGTGTGCATTCCCGTATAAGCTTGGGTGCATGGATGATATTGAAAAATACTTGTTGAGTCCGATGATCAAGTATTGTAGTTAATAGTAATTTGAGAACATTTGAAACCGTGAATGACGGCACCACCCTGAAAATAACAGTAACAGCGTGAGACTTCGAGTTTCCTGCTGTTATTGATCCTTTCGTGAGCATTTGAGTCCTCCTGAGGTAGACATGGTACTACTGTCAGCTTCTTCTTACCATAATGAACATGTATGGTTTAAAGAAGTTCCAAATGGTATCTTGATGCTGTTAACATTTCTTCTAGGCCCCGCCCAACAGTTACCTAGCAACAGCCAGGTAGGCGCCTGGACTCTCTGTCTCCGCCCTCTCCACCTCTCTCCCAGTGTTCCAGGCTTCTCCTCTCTCCACCTTCTCCCTCTCCCCCTCCTCTTCCCACTCCTCCCCTCCTCTCCCCACTCCTCCCTCTCCCCCTCCCTCTCTTTTTCTCTCTCCCTCTCTCTTCTCTGTCCCTTCTCTTTCTCTGCCTCTACTCCGTTTTTTAACCCTCCTTTCATGCCCCAAATAGATTTCATTTTATACTAGACCCGTGCCCGCTGCGGCATTCCCTCCCACTGCATCGGACCACTACTCTACAAAACTATCAGATGCCACAGCGAGCAAAGAATGGAGCTGAAGTGAGAATTTAGATCTTTGGACAGCTCAACAATAGGATTTAGTGTTCAGAGGCAGAAAACCTGGACTAGTGGAGTCTCTCTTGGTCACCTGTAGTATGAAGCAGTTTACAGAGTGTGAAAAGTTCATGAGTGTATATGTGGTTGGTTAGTGTAGAATAAGCGGAATACGAGCTACAAGCAACCACAGATGCACGCCCAGCAGAAGGACAGCTGGCCCCCAATAATGTGTTCAGCTCTGGTATTGCTTTTTAAAGGAAATCTTCAATACACTTTAAAAATTACATTTTTTCATTTAATGTGTTTGGACAACTTGTGGAATTTCATCTGTCGATCCTGGGACTCGAACTCAGGCTGTTAGGGCTGTCTACAGGGTCCTTTGCCCACCTTGGGTTGTCACCAGGTCCAAATCTGGCTTTTTATAGGAATTCCTTAGTTTCAATAATAACATCTTATTGAAATGAAAAGCACATACAATGAATGGTCAAATCACAAAACCGGGAGATCTGGGAAGTAGCATTGATAGAGTGTTTGCCTAGCACCCAGGAGCTCTGAGTTGGATCCCAGCTCCACATAAAAACCAGGTATGAGCCAGATGGTGGTGAGTCACGCCTCTCATCCCAGCCCTCTAGAGGCAGAGGCAGGTGGATCTCTGTGAGTTCAAGCCCAGCCTGGTTTACAGAACGAGTTCCAAGATAGTCAGGGCTACACAGAGAAACCCTGTTTAAAAAAAAAAAAAAAAAAAAAAATCCAAAAACCCAACCAAAATAACTTGGACCAGATCATGCCCAAACATCCAAGCTTTCAGCCTTTATCTCGGGCCCATTTCAGGGTCCCTTACAACATCTAAGATGCAGGACAAAGGCCAGCAGCTTCCTTTGGGAAGCCTGGAAATATTTATCTCCACTCCTGGTCAAACTCATCACCTGTCCCATCAGAGACTGTCTGCCCGTCCCACGGAGAACGGCCTCCAGTTGCTCCCGGGTTCACGGAAGCTGGAATCCCACGCACACTGCCACGACTGACAGCTGCAGATACAGGGGAGATGTGGGGAAGGGGCGGGTCCGGGTTAATTATGTAAATCTATGGCTATACTTTAATAAGGCACCGCAATAAAACTGTCATAACTGCCAAGTTTGGAAACAGGGTGAGTGAGGTTTTTATTTCTGGCATTATATTTGTGAAGGAAAAAAAAATAAGAGAGGGAAACCGTTAGGAGAGCTGGCTCATCTTTGAAACACCGCAGGAACGCGTTAGAGCTGCCTGGGCTCCTCGCTCCTGTAGGAAGCTTTCGCGGTGATGCCTGTGTGAAGCCCCAGCAGCCCACACAGAAGCTCCGGGAAAGGAGAAAGCTGACGGCTCAAGGTTGATGATTCATAACGAGCTCTCAGAGAGACGAGGCTTCCTATCAGCACCTGCCAATTCCTCTTCAAACCGGTCAGCCCCCTCTCTTTGCTTCACAACCTTGCTATGCTGCCTGCTGCCGGGGATGTCTTGACAGAAGGTGACCCCGGAGCTGAGCTGTGTTTAAAAGCTGACAGTAGTAGGGCTGGTAGCTGTAGTGGGGGCTGCCCTTCCCGTCAGGTGGTGTTTTAACTCCTTGTGTTTTAACTATCCAAATAGGTGTGTGAATGAAAAAATAGAAATAAAAAAGGAAAGGACATAACTGCTCCTGGGTTTGTTGGAGGAGAAAGTTTATTGTAGATAAAAGGGAGAGTGTAGAGAGAGAGGCAGGGGCATCTGGGAGAGTCCAGAGCGGACATGACCCTGAGCCATGTGAAAGGTGGAGAGGGGTGGGTAGCTGCCAACCAAAAGGGCCAGCCTGAACCAACAGACTGACCAAAAGAGGAGACAGAAAAGACCAGGTAACCAAAATGGTTGGCTTATATGGGGAAAGACGGCTAAAGGGAGGGCCGCCCAGGCCCTGGGCTGGAGAAGTTTATGATGGGGGGGTGTGTGCCAGCCAGGAGGACCCTGAAACAGATAAGGACTGAAGGAAGCAGGAAGAACTTGGTGGCCAGCTTCCGTCTTGATAGGGTGATGATTACTCCAGTGAGCTATTTCTCCCAGTGTGTGCTTTGATCTCAGCATTAGAGACATCCCATCTCAGCGAGCGCATGCCTTGAGCGCCCACCCTCGGGAGGCGGACACGGTCGGTCGTGTCTCTGAGTTCGAGTCCAGCCCGGTCTCACCGTGTCAGTGAGTTCCAGGAAGAAACATCCCATCTTCATTTCACGGGGCTAGTCCCTTCCCCACCCGATGACTATTGAAATGAGTTGAGAGGGGGTTTATATTTTATCAAAGAAAGAGCTAACATGTGACCAGAAACAGGTTACATCCTTCCCTAGTAAAGAAAACATAGCCATGCCCTTTCCATCTCTTCAACCAATAACCAAAGGACTTTCATGGTAAGAGAGAAAGAAGTAAACGAGAGGAAGAGAGAATGAGAGAGAGGGAGAGAGATCAATTAAATGATGAAATGTTTATGGACTTTACTTCTCTAAACAAATCATTAGGATATTAATTAGGAAACTTACAGATGTTGAAATTCTTATTACAATTTTTGTGTAAGGTGGCTCAGTAACAAAGGGCACTTCCACCACGCCCAGCGACCTACACTCAATCCCTAGCACTCACAGTGGAAGGAGAGAAAGGACCCATGTTGTCCTCTTTGTGGTGGTTTGAATAGGAATGGAGAGTCTCATGTGTTTGAATGGTTGGCTCAGGGAGTGGCAGTATCGGGAGGTGTGGCCTTGTTGGTATGGGTGTGGCCTTGTTGGTGTAGGTATGGCATTATTGGAGGAAGTGTGTCACTGGGGATAGGCTTTGAGGTCTAGCCTGGCCTAGTGGCTCCTTGTTTCTTCTTGTTGCCTGAGGATCAAGATGTAGAATTCTTAGCTACCTCTCCATCACTATGTCTGCCTGTGTACTGCCATGCTACCCAACATGATGATAACAGACTAAATCTCCGAGCTGTAAGCCAGCCCCATTTAAATGTTTTTCTTTATAAGAGTTGCTGTGGTCATGGTATCCCTTCACAGCAATAAAACCCTAAGATACATGTCTGAATTTTGGAAGCGAAGAGAAAAGGAAACCAAGAGACTCCTTAATGTTGGCCTAGGGAAGTGAACATGTACCCATAGAGTTTTAGATAGTATCTCCAAAGAGCCACGTTCTAGTCCCCATACCACACAAAATGCAATCTTATCTGGTCTATGCATAGGTAATTTAGTTAAGAGTCTTGAGAGGCAATCATCCCTGGATAAACACAGTGGTCCCGAAAACCAAGAGCACTTATCCTTATAGAACAGAGACGGTGGGAGACAAGACACAGGAGAACTCTGAAGATGGAGCAGAGATTGCAGCTCTGAAGCTATGGGCTAAGGGATGCTGGGAGGCTCAGAAGCTAGGAGCAGCTGAGGAGTGTTCTCCTACAGAGCCTGGGCAGGCTCTGGGACAATCTTGATTCAGCACTTCTGGTGTCACACGGAGAGGGCCACATGTCTGTTATTTTAAATCATCAACTGTACAGTAGTCCCAGGGAACTATACACAGTCCAGGTTACACCTTTCCAAACTGCTCTCAGAGCACCAGACCTTGCAAATTTCCCTCCCAGTTTCAGACCAAAGATAAATTCATTCATTCATTCATTCATTCATTCATACCTTCCTCCATTCTTTCTTCCCTTTTAGAGATTGCAAACCATGTAGCACAAGTTAGCTTTGAACTTGCTATGAACTTTCCAGTCCTCCTGCAGTAAGGGTTTATGATTTGATGAAAAATGATACCCCAGATTCAAATAGTGTATAAATGCAAAGAGTGTTTTATTCTGCAGAAGTCCAGCATGCTGGGGTCTCCCATTACCAAGATAGACAACCAAGTGAGCTTGCAGTCCTGATTTAAAGCATATTTGGGGGATTCCGAGGTAGGTGACCTCTATCTTAATCTGTTGGATCCATCTCTATGGAAATGCCAGAACCATCACTAGAATGTGGGGCTGGAAACTGTTGCTGGAGAAGCCTAGAAATTATGGCTGACCCATTGTTCTTGCCTCAGGGCAGGTGACATGGCAGCTTCTGATTAGCTGCCGGAAGCCTGTTTTTTTTTTGTTTGTTTGTTTGTTTTGTTTTGTTTTTGTTGTTGTTGTTTTTTTGTTTTGTTTTGTTTTTTTCCAGTAACTGACTTGCCTGGACTTGCCCAGTTCTTGGAAATGGATTTAGGTCTAGTCTTCTTAACTGCCGATTTGAAGCCTGTCATGGAATCAGCATATCTTGTTCTCACTGCCTGTACCTCCCAAGTGCTGGGGTTCCAGGATTCTGATCAGTATTTCCAGTTCCAGCTTTGTTCAGCAAACCAAGTTCTGCTTTCTGTGTCCACTCTCCTCGTTGCTCCTCTCCTTGTTGCTCTAAGGTTCCCTTGGGCCTTTGTTCTCTGGGTCAATGGGCTTTTCTAAGACAGATCCCAGCTGCTCTTCGCCAGCTCCTGATTCACTCTGCACCAGAGGATGCCTCTTCTTTGCTTGCTCAGTGATTTCTGTTGATTAGCACAGTTTGTTTACATTCTGTTGAAGCTCCGCCCCACAGTTACCTGGCAACAGACAGGTATGCTCCACTCCCTATAAAACGACTGCTTGCCCCCTCCTTGCTCTCTTGCTCCTCTCTTGCTCTCTTGACTTCTTGCTCCTGCTCTGTCCCCTCACTCCTTCCCCCCTCCCCATTCCCTCCCCCCATCTTTCCATGTGTTCATGGCTAGCCTCTACTTCACACTATTTCTCTACTCTTTCTCTGCCTCTACTATTCTCTTAACTCTCCTCCCCATGCCCTGAATAAACTCTATTCTATATCATACTGTCATCTAGCTGGTCCCTCAGGGGGAAGGGATGCCTCAGCATAGGCCCACTGAGGTACCCCCTTCCCCCATACCTGATTATACTTCCATAGAACATACCCCCTCTCTTTATCTTTTTATAAACACAACAGAATCCATCTGGTTACCTTTCCTCCGTTACCTGCAAGAGGCGACATCACCACCCATATAAAATAGGCAGAACCCCCTTACCTCATTCTCTTCCTCTTCTTCTTCCTCTTCTCCCCCTCCCCCACCTTTGCCCTATCTCCTGAATAAACCCCACTTGGAACCCTTTGGTCTGGTGTGGTCTGTTCCAAGCTGCGCCTGGACGTATATCAATTATTATTATTATTATTTATTATTATTTCTCTTTGCTAAATCTCACTGCCCAATGGTCATTTTAGCTTTGTTACCCTCCTTCACTCCTCCTCCTGTCCTGCCAGAACCTTGCTTCTCAATCCCCCTCCTAACTTTGATGTTTGCAATTTGTGTGTAGCCTATCAAATTTAATGTAGAATAGGAGAGTGTAAGCAAAGCAACTTATTGGTGGTTACACCACTGAAGATGACTCTGCTTCTCCCAACAACCAATAATTAACACCAGGAATCAATCACTCTAGAAAGGGAGGGGTCTGTCATCCCCTCCTCCATTCACAATGAAATGTTGAAGCGTCCAGCCTTGCTTGTATCTTTGAATGCCCTGTCAGAATTTAAGCACACAGTTCCCTTTCCTCTTAATCACCTTAGGTTTTTTTTCTTCCCCTGGGGAAGGATCAGAATGACTCCCCATCAGGTTAGAGAGGTGACGTGCTTAAATCGCACATGTAATTGTTGAGCCAAATGGAAGTGGCAGGACCTGGAAGGAAATGTTTGTTTTCACTGGGATTCAGTTCACTCTATGAGCAGAGCCTGCCTCTTGGTCTCATCACGCAAGTGGCCATGTGTGGACTGAGAGAGTTCCAATTCACTACGTGGCGGTTTTGTTTTGAAAACTACTTTGAGGGAGATGCTGTGTGTCAGGTCATATCTATTTCTTTTGACTCTCGGTTCAGAGGGAAACTATTACTACAGCGTTTTCCTGTATCAGACAATTCATGTTTTCTTAAGTGACTTGTGAGGTCCAGACACTGAGGGGTTAGAGGAGCTGTCAGAAATTTCATACCAGCCCAGAAAGGAAAGCTGAGCGGTCTCTTATTTCTTATCGCTAAATTCCATTACACATTGGTAACAAGTCTCGGAGCAGAACACTTTGAGGTTTTATTGCATCCCCTAAGTTGTCAGCCAACTGACCTTCGGTCCCAGCCATTTTTGTTCCTCATGAGTTAGGCTTTGTCATCCTCTCTGAGACACTTTGTCATTTTCAAATGGAGTTGTTCTGATCCTTTGAGACAGAGTCACGTGTAGCCCAGGCTGGCCTTGGACTTGCTGTGTAGCTAAGAACAGTTTTGAATTTCTAATCTTCCTTCCTCTACCACCCAAGGACTGGCATTGTAGGTGGGCTCCACCACTGGCTTTACTTGGTGGTGCTAGAGATCAAATCTAGGCTTTGCGAATGCCAGGCAAGCATTCCACCATCCAAGACACATCTCCAGCCCTCAAACAGAGGTGGGATTCTATGTTTGTTTGTTTTTTTTTTTTTTTGTCTCTCATTTTTTTTTTTTGCTTTTATTTATTTTAATAAAATATCAAATTTTAACGGTTGTTCTGTAATTGCCTTTACTCATATTCTCTTTAACTAAAGTTTATTCAGTTGAAATAAACTTCCTTCTTCAGCTCACTTGTAAGTTCATATTCTCTAAGATAATAATCATTATCTTAATATAAGTGGCCCATAAAGAGTATGTCTAAGTGCTTAAAAAAGTTAAATTCAAATTTGTTAAAAATAAATATGACTCATTATCTGTTAAATATACATTCATTTTGTTGATAATTGAAAATTTTATTAGTTGCCCCCTGTTCCTCCTCCCAGCTCTTCACCCTATCCCTCATCCCCTTCACCTCTGAGAGGGTGCTCCCCCTCCCTTACCCCCCTCTCTATAATCGCTACAGGATTAGGTGCAAATGTGCAGTATCTGGACAAAGGGAACACTGCTGTTTTTCTTTGCCTATAAAAAGGAATACCCTTTCAGTCAGTACCATAGCCCTCATCCTCTTGTTGTGTGTGACATCCCTCCAGGGACTTACAGTGGCCTTGAGGCCCCAGCATGAATGGAACAATTCTATCTGCCCAGCCTGCCCTGAATACCCATGAGTGGCATCCCACAGGTTAAGTGCCTCCCTTGAGAGAATTTGAAGAGTTATTTTAGCTTAGTCTTTATTCAAAAGCTAAATGAGTCAGTTGTGAATGACCCTAATGGATGGGCTGATTGACTTGTTTATATTGAACTTATTGTTATTTTGTGTGTGCACATGTGCACACACACTTTCCTGGTGTGTGTCTACAGAGGTCAGAGGACAACTTTTGGGAAATGGATCTCACCTTTCACTACTGGTTCGGGGGATCAAATGTGGGTCATTAGGCTTTCTTAGCAAGTGCTTTTCCTACTGAGCCATCTTTCTGGCCCTTATCTATCTGTCTGTCTGCCTATCTATCCATCTGTCATCTATCTATCTATCTATCTATCCATCCATCTATCATCTATCTATTTTGACATACTAGAGATTGAATTTGAGACATTGCCCATTCCAGGCAATTTATGATTTTGAGTACTGTACTCTATATGGGACCCAAGAGCTCGTTATCTTTTAAGATCTGTGTAAGGTATAAGGAAAAGTCATTCCAAGAGCTTTGAAAACATTTATCCCTCTCTAAGGCTTCTGGGTTCCCAGCTGCTTGTATTGTCATAGGCACCTTTATCCCTGTCTTTTCTGGATTTAGAGGGTTCCTAGTCTCTCTAGGTTTAATCTGCATCTTCTGCCTCATATATGAAACTAGCTAATTTCCTTAATACACCCATATATGGTGTGCACGAACACATGTGTACACAACAGAGTTTTAGTTATTTTTTTGCACTGCTGTGACAAAATGCCTGACACAAGAAGCATTAAGAATAAAGGTTTATTTTGTTCACTGTTTGAAGGTACTGTTCATTATGGTGGGCAAGACGTGATGGCTGGAATATGAGGCAGGTGGTCACACTGTATCCATAGTCGAGATGCTGAGAGAAATGAAGGCTGATAGTCAGTTCACTTTCTTTCTCAGCCTGGGACCCAGCCCATCAGATGGTACCACCATCTGCTCTGGTGTGTTTTCCTGACTCATTTACACCTCTAGATTTGCCTTCACAGGCTCCCTCATTTATCTCCCGGGTAATTCTTGATTCCCTTGATAATCAAGATCACCCACCACACATATTATGATGGCTATTCCTGGTTACCAACTTGACTATATCTGGAATAAACTACAATCCTGAAATGGGAGGGCACACCTGTGATTCAGATCTGTGGGGTCACCTGTGGGGTCACCAGGGTTTTAAACCTAGCTTGACCAGAAATCGCGCTGCCTCTCATGGTCCCACAACTCCCCCTTTTACTTTTTTAAAAGAGAAGGGTCACTGGAGTGACTGTGTCATTTATAGTGAAAGTTATGGGTGAGGTAGAAGTATCAAAAGAAAACTCTGTACAGGCTGGAGGGGTAGCACAATTAAGCTACAGGGGTAAGGAGAGGTTGAGGGTGGGGGGTTGGGAAGACAAGGGATCATTGAACCAATAATTGTTTCATGAGTTGTACAGTTTGAGGGTAATAACATCAGTTTTAAACAACATTTGATTAATCTAGATAGACATCATGTTTTTCTTACTAACATGTAACTTCCCCCAACGTCAGTAGCCATTTGACTTTGGTAAGAAAGTTTATCTATAGCTGGAAGGTCTAAATCTGTCCTCTGTAGGACTCAGCACATGTCTCTGGATCTCAGTGTGTGTCTCAGGAGTCTTTAGTCAGATGAGTGTCTGGAGGAAGGCAGCTTTGTTGTCCCAGGCAGGTCCCAGGAGATGGTGTTGTCTCTGTTGGATGTGTGGAAGCAAGCAGCACTGTCTTTTTCCTTTGTAGGGATAGCCTGTAGGGTAATCATAACAGGGGAGCAGAAGCCCAGCAGGGGGATGTCTGTATAGGGTGGGTAGCAAGTGATAAGCCTGTAATGGTTTGTTTGGGAGCACATCATGGTCTGCCGTTATGATCCTAGAAAAGCAAGGGTGTTTGAGGAATTTAGTCTTGGAAGGAATCCTTTAAGTCTGCCGTGGATGGCTGTGGAAGATAATGTCATGTTAATTATGTATCTGGGATAGGCAATAACAGTTTGTCTGTAAAAGGAGACTGGTTGTT
This sequence comes from Arvicanthis niloticus, assembly GCF_011762505.2. Lineage (NCBI taxonomy): Eukaryota > Metazoa > Chordata > Mammalia > Rodentia > Muridae > Arvicanthis > Arvicanthis niloticus. The sequence continues at coordinate 17,238 of NW_023046287.1, forward strand.
AATTAGGGGTTGAAAATGGTGATCAGCATAGCTAATTTGACCTGTGGAAGTAGATTAGATGACTTTTGAACCTTTAAAGAAATCTTAAACAAGTTGAAAAACTTTTTGCATGTATAACACGAATGTTAGGGAGAAAAAAAACATTTAAATAAAGAAGCAAGAAAATTTTGGGTTGAAAAGCATAAATATTGTTTTAGGTATTCCTGTTAGGGAGAACAAGCATTTAAACAAAACCTAAAAACTTTTGGGTTAAGGTGTGCTTCTCCATTGTCTTTGGTGGGCTTAGATTCTGGGGGTGGTGGGGGAAGGGCCTGCTCTGCCTTGCACTGGCTGTGTGTTCTAGTGTAGTGAAAAATTATAAAGGCCATTTTATGAAATATGGGTAGATTTCTTTGCCCTTAGACCTGGGCAGAAAAGTGCAGATTCCAGAACGAGGAACTGAAAATAAGATTTCAGGCCTTCACTTCCCCAGAGCACATTCTGGTGGAGGACATTATTCCTGAATCAAGCCTCAGGCAGTAGGCCTGCCTATGGGTGGAAAAGGCCCAAGGCAGGAAGGCATCCTGACCACAGATAAAAGATGCAAGCCACCTAGGTGGGGCTATAGCAGGAAGAGGTGAAGATAGTTAATCTGAAGTAGTTGGTAAATGACAGGGTGGGACACAGTGACATGGTAAACCATTCAGGGTGGGTTTCTCTGGAATGTTTCACTATTCTTATGTTATGTGTCCTTGGCAACCCCTCACCCCCCTTCCCACTCCCCTGGTTTGTGGTCTTTCCCTTTAAAACCCTCCATGGACTGGATGTTGGGGTCGAACCCCACTCCTGCGCGAGTGCTTGGTGAGACTGCTGGCTGCCAGGTTTCTTCCATAATAAACCTCTGCTGATTGCATCCAGGTATGGTTTCTTGTGATCTTTGGGTAGTTGTGATTTCCTGAGACTTGAGGAAGGGTCTTCTGAGTATGGGGGTCTTCACTAGCAGATGGGCCTCCTTGTATTTACTGTTTGTTTTTTCTTGGCTGGTATATTCTAAGTGTAGAGTGGAAGGAGAAGAAAGGCCAACCTTGAAGAAAAGCTCAAAGGAAGAAGTATAGAGACTTGATAGGACAGTCAGAGCAGAGGGAGTGAGAGGTGGCACCCGTAACTGTGCTCTGTCTGTCTGTCTGTCTGTCTGTCTGTGTTTCTAGTCTCAGCAGCAGTAGCCTGCTGACCAGTGTGAGAGGACTAGAGTGGATCTAGCTTTTTGACTTTTAGGGGGACCTTAGAGAACCACAGGTTTGGCCCACTGGCAGACAAAGGAAGCAGAGACTTCAGGGCAGGCGATGCTGTCTGAAAGGCAGTTCCATTAGCTATGTAGGAGCCCTGGTTGTGGGACTGAGGTTGAGGCAGAGAGTGGAGGCTAGACACCACTTAGTAGAGCAAGTTAGGTCCAGAATGAGATTTGGAGACTGTAGCTAAGAGTCACAAAGAAGGAGGGGGGAAGAAGCTGGCTGGCCAGGAACACATGGAGACAGAGAGAGAGAAAGAAAGGAAGAGAGAGAGAGAGAGAGAGAGAGAGAGAGAGAGAGAGAGAGAGGAAGAGAGAGAGAAAAATCAGAGGAAGGCCTAGTCTTTTGAACTAGGTCAAGGTTTACTCATGGTACTTGAGTTTTAGAGTGGGCCTTTGTGGGCATGGAGTCTGGAAGCATGACTAAATTCCTACCCTTCCTTGCAGGAGACTCTGTGGGGGTCACCTGCAAGGTCACCAGGGTTTTAAACCTAGCTCAAGGAGAAATCAGGCTGCCTTTTGAGGTCCCACACATCTGTTGGAACCTACTTCTTCAGGATTCCAGCTAATACAGAAGGCCAGCTAAAACACCTAGCCTTGCAGGACTGAGCAACTAATAGGTTCTTGGACTTCCTATTTACAGCTGCCCATTGTTGGGTTAGATGGACTGCAGACTGTAAGTCATTATAATAGATTCCCTTAATATAGAGAGATATTCCGTAAATTCTGGGACTCTAGAGAACCCTGACTCACACACATATCATCCCCTGCATACTTTATGCTCTGAATGTCTTTGTCTGTGTGCACAGCTGCTGCTGCTGAAGGTTGGAGAAGCCGAGGAGAACAGGTGGGTGAGAACCACAGATACGTTTCAAACTGAGTATAAAGCACTATTAGTTTCTTTCTTTTCTTTTTTCTTTCTTTCTTTCTTTCTTTCTTTCTTTCTTTCTTTCTTTCTTTCTTTCTTTCTTTCTTCCTTCCTTCCTTCCTTCCTTCCTTCCTTCCTTTCTTTTTCTTTTTTTTTTTTTTTCTGAGACAGGGTTTCTCTGTATAGCCCTAGATGTCCTGGAGCTCACTCTGTAGACCAGGCTGGCCTCAAACTCAGAAATCTGCCTGCCTCTGCCTCCCAAGTGCTGGGGATTAGAGGCGTGTGCCACCACCGCCTGGTGCACTATTAGTTTCTAAAGCCCTGCATCCTCATGCTGTTCAGCCACCACCCTTCGCTTCCTAACTGTTCTTCTGTAGTTACTGATTCCTAGGGGTTTCCATTGAAGAATAATTTACTGACCCCACTTATTGCTAGATCCCTGTGACTAGTCCAGGCACTGTTGAAGTTGAAGAGGTCAGCTCAGGAACTTTGGAAAATTCCACCACCCCTCCTGGAAGAGAGAGGTCATAGAACACTTAGGCACCCTTCCCTTCCTGCAGGGAGAGGCTAATTAACATTCCTCAGACCACAGGGGGTGGGGACGACCTATGTGTGGTCCATTGTGCCTAGCTGCTCTTTCTCTAGAAACTATAAAAGCCCACTGAACAAGCTGCTCAGGGTCGCCTCTCCTTTTGGATGCAGGATGATGCCAGCATGCTGGAACAATAAATTCCTCTTGCTTTTTGCATCGATTCTTGGCTCCTCGTGGTTCACTCAGGGGGTCCTTGGCTAAACTGAGGCTCATCAGAGTCTTACAAAGCATTGCACCTGCTAGTGTGATGCAAACCTCACTCTCTATTGTGGTGGCCATTTTGTTTCACCACGGGGCTTCCACATATTAGATGCCACTAGCACCTGCTTCGATCAAGTTTCTAGCCATGGCAAATGTCCTGTGGAGGGGTGGGAAGGAAAGTGCTCCCAAGGCCCCAGGCTTTGACTTCACCTCAGTGCGTTGTCCTAAGCAAGAGCACGTCTTGCCCCTGACAGGAGTTCTGAAACTGGCTAACATATACTTTCCCACTCTCCGTTAAAGTAGGACTTCCTATGGGCTCTGTTTGGCAGGAAGTGGGATAAGTGTTTAATATATAGAGATCTTTTAACCACATGCAGTTATCAAAGACTATTTCAAATACCTGCTTTTGTATATTTTGGAATATATATATATTATACATGCACCAGCATGTGTATGTATGTGTATGTAGACATTGATACAGATGCAGATGATATAGATTTAGATGTATATGATGTAGATGAAAAATGTATTTGAAAATGTATGTGAATATATATGAAAAATATATGCAGACGTGTATGTATATGATGTATATGAAAATATATTTGAACATGTATATGTTGTGTATGTGTATATGTATATACACATATGCAGAAACTCAGTGTTCTCTAGCACCCTGGCCTCATGAAAACATTGTTTCTTGTGACAGAGTGGTTTAAATAAATAAGGGGTGCTATAGCACCCCATAACTGAGGAGCTGTTGACAGTTGATGAATACTGGTAGCAAGAGAGTCAGTTCCTTATGGGTGTAGCCTCTGGTGGGTCCCCATGCTCCAGTGAGTGGCCACACACCCATGAGTATATGGTTGCACATATTGTACTCGGTGGGTCATAAAAATAAGAAGACATGAAAGTAGGCAGGGGAGGAGATAGGATGTTAATAATCAAAATGGATTGTATGCATATATGCAGTTGTCAATGAGATACATTAAAGCAGCGGTAACAGTCTGCCACGGGGAGGCACCAGGACTCTCCCTAGTGCATCTGAGCTTTGCTGAGGTGGAGTTTCCATTTTCAGTCAGTTACAATTGCCAATGCCTCATCGGCTGGCTTCTCTGTAGTCTCCCACTCTGCCCTTGGCTTGTGTTCCTTCGTTCAGCATCTTCTGCTTTGCAGCTGGCTGGTCAGCGAACTTCCACTCTTTCTGTCCTTAGTTTCTGGACACAGGATCAACACAAATCATAGTTATTATGGACACCTTCCCTGGCAGGGCAGGGAGCAGCTAAGAGTTGAATATCCACCATGGCTGATTCTTTTTTTGTTTTTGTTTTTTAAGATTTATTTTATCTATAGGAGTACACTGTAGCTGTCTTCAGACACACCAGAAGAGGGCATCAGATCCCATTACAGATGGTAGTGAACCACCATGTAGATGCTGGGAACTGAACTCAGGACCCCTGAAAGAGCAGAGCTCTTAACCACTGAGCCATCTCTCCAGCCACCCCCTACCCCTGATTCCTAGCACATCATTTTCAGCTCCAAAGGAAACTCGGATTCTCCAAACTCCAGAAGGCAGTCCAAATATCAAAATGAGCTCAGCTTGGATTGTAGGAGCATTTCTGGTGTTTCTGGTGGTTAGATAAAAGCCACTGTTCCTCATGAACTTGTGAAGCTGGGTCCCTGCTACCAAAAGAAGGCATTTCCCTTGTCTCTGGCAGAAGGGGCATATGGCCACCTGTGGTGCCTGTCAGCATATCGAAGCTCATGCTGGCCTCCCACAGCACTGCAAGCACCCATAATACATTTCGAAGCCCATGCTAGCACCCCAGTCCTTCTCACCTCCTCCTGTCCCCTAAGCTCTCTCCAGCCCCAAGGCTTCCCTCCCACTCGGCTCCTCATTCTCCACAAAGTGCTGCTGATCTTGCTGGGTTTCTGTTTTTTTGTTTTTTTTATGTTCTGTTTCATTTTCTCTCACCATGTTTATCCTATTCTCCCCCCACCCCTTGCTCCTCTGCCCTCTCTTGCAGAGAGCCCTGGCTAGCTCCTGTCTGGTGACCATGTTCTGTCTCCCATATCTACAATAAAAATCTTCCCCCTTATCCAGACCACAGAGAGGTCATTTTATAAAGTCTCGGGTACTGTGGCTGGGAATTCGTCACTCTGGGAAAACTATGCTTTTCATAAAGACACAGAAAAACAAAGAAAATGGACGGTTCTCGGAGAGATAGCCTTAAATCTTGGCTTGCACAGCGTCTTTAACTAAGTCAGCACACTTCTAGACAACCGCTGGGGCAAAGGAGAAGGCTTTGAATCTCTGGGGAGAACCTGGGAAAGCAAATTGCTGGGAGACTTCAGAAGTGACAGCTCATTCTTGCCGGGGCGAGACTGTGATAAGACGGGTTTCTTGGGAGCTTTTACTCACTAAAGGTTAGTTAGTAAAGCTTAGGGCTGATTCCTTTGGTATCCTTAGTATACGTGGTAAGGATCCTAAGTCATCTTCAGTAGTAAACTTTTGATCTTCCTGGCAGGGAAGGAGGGCAGCGTGTGGGGGAGGGCAGTGCATGGGGGAGGGCAGCTCGTGGGGGCTCTTGGGTGAGTTCACTGGCCCCAAGGACTGAGGCCAGCGGAGTCAGCATGGGAAAGGAAAGACAGGAGGGAGAAGAGAAAGACAGAAAGGGAGAGGGAGGGAGAGAGAGACACCAAAATGTCTGGATTATATAGGAAAGAGCCTCTGGGGGAAGGGTAACCCAGCCCCTGGGCTGGAAAGTTCAGGGTTGTGGGCAGGCTATTCCAGGTAGGGACTGAAGGATGCTGGGAGAAGCAGGAGGCCAGGTCTACTTTGATATGTCACATATACACCACAGTCCCTTGTCCTGAGGTCTGAAACCAAGTACTTCTCTTCAAGGGACAATTGGAGTTTTAAATCCGTGATAATTGTTCTCTCGATTTTTGATTTGCCACATATAGAGAAGGGTAGCTACTGCCTGGATGAAATTCATCAGGATGCACATTACCTTTAGCTGCAGTGAGCAGACTGCTGTAACACCTACACTATGGCCTCTGGCAGTTGTCAGGACAGCTTGGGTCTGGTAGTTTGAAAAAAAAATATGGCCTTGTCGGAATAGGTGTGGCCTTGTTGTAGTGGGTGTGGACTTGTAGTAGGTGTGGCCTGTTGGAATAGGTGTGGCCTTGTAGTAGGTGTGGCCTGTTGGAATAAGTGTGGCCTTGTTGGAGTAGGTGTGGCTTTCTTGGAGGAGGTGTGTAACTAGGGGGTGAGCTTTGAGGTCTTAAATGCTCAAGCCAGGGCAAGTGTGGCACACTGCCCCTCCCTGCTGCCTGTGTATCAAGATGTAGAACTCTCAGCTCCTCCAGCACTGTGTCTGTCTGCATGCCGCCATGCTGCCTGCCATGATGACAATAGACTGAACCTCTGAAATTTCAAACCAGCCCCAATGAAATGTTTTTCCTTATAAGAGTTGCCATGGTCCTGGTGTCTCTCCACAGCAATGGAAACCCTATCTAAGACCCTGGGGTTAGAAACAGGCTTTAGTTCAGATCCCGGCTCTCTTATTAAGAAGCTCTGTGAATCTGATCAAGCCCTGCTGTCAGCCTCATTCCTCATCTGTGATGCAGTGGTAATAGATAATCCTGAGATCAGTCTGAGGCAATTCATGCTGCACTGAAAAGTGTAAAGAAGGTGGGGGCTGGATGGATGGCTCAGTGGTTAGGGAGTGCTCGTTGCTCTTACAGCTGAGCCAGATGTGGTTCCCGACAACCACAGTAACTCAAGTTCCAGAGCACCTGAAGCCCTCTTCTTGCCTCTGTGGGCTGCTCCTCATACTTAGTGCACATAAATACCCAAAGGTGGACACATGTACCTGTTAATAAAAAGTATAGAGGGTAATAAAAGATGCTATACAGTATTAACCAGTGTTCTGGTTCTATGACCATCTTAAGTAACCTGTCTCTTGATAGATAGTTTTAAGTCAAAAGAAGAGACAGTCTGCCCTGTCCCTGACACAAATTGATTTACTTTTCAAGGAGGAAATGTTATATTATCTGCAGTCAGGCTTTGGTGAACATGCTCATTAATTCACTTTATAAACTGGTCAAATATTTGCTGTGACCCTATAATGGGCTAGGGGCTCTTCTAGGACCTTGGGACACCTACATGAACAAAGACCCCTGCTTACAAGAAGCCTTCCTTGATGGGAGAGGAGGGAGGTCTATAGCTCTTTCTGCCCAAGGTGACCATGCTTGGAGCTAAAGCATGGAACATCCAGTTATAGTGGAACATCCAGGTGTGGATTCTCATTGTGGACAATTTTTAGTGGTTAAGAGATGAGTAGTCGGGGACGAGAAAGCCTCACAGGAAATGCTGGAGGCTTATTTCAAGCATCCATACCAGACAGGTTCCATCTTCCTGTGATTCTAGCTGCAGGGGATCTAATGCCCTTTTCTGGCTTCTGTTGAACATACACATGTGCACATACAACACACACACACACACACACACACGTACACATACACATACATGCATGTGCACACACACATACACACACGCACGTGCATACACAAGCACATACATACACAACTCACATGTAAACACACACATACACACACGTACACACACACACATACACACACACGTACACACACATACATGCACGTGCACACACACACATACACACACGTATGTGCATACACAAGCACATACATACACAACTCACATGTAAACACACACACACACACACACACACACACACACACACACTGAACACATAAATGAATAAAAGAAGTGAGTAGCCTTAGTATCCCGATGAACCATCAGGTGGCTAAGAGTTGGAGGAACAAAGGAGCCAGAGCTGAACTATTTTGTAGAAAATATGAAACCTGAGTTTCAGGAGGACGGACAGACCAGCTTGGAAGGAGGAAGAGATCATCAGGGAGGGAGATGCAGACAGTGCAGCAGCAGGTGGGAGGGGATGAGGCAGTATCTGATAGGCCAAGGTGGCCCCCTGTGAAATCGTGCCATGGGAAAGACCTGGTATAAGGGTGGTTTATTTGGGGGAAGGGAGGGGACTGAGGACATAGAAAAGGGGTGGAGGCAGAGAGACAGGAGCAAAGCCATGAGGGAATAGAAGAGGGGACAGAGAAGGACAGAAAGAGAGGCTGGCTGGGGACATATAGAAACAGGGAGAGAGAGAGAGAGAGAGAGAGAGAGAGAGAGAGAGAGAGAGAGAGAGAGGCAATCTTTTTATATACCAGGCCACCTGCACTTGGTGGGTGTCAGGTGAGCAGGTAATGTTGTAAGCTGTTGGTCGGTCCCTGACAGAAGCCTAGTGGAATCCACCATAAGCTAACAGATATGAGGCTGAGTGGAAGCCTTAGGTCACAAAGAAGAGAGCCTGATTTGCCAGGCTAAGGAGTTAGGACATCTTTTCATACACTGAGAATTATAGATGGTTCTAGAGTAGTGGAATATATATATAATTTCTTGGGATCTTTGAGTGTGGTTGACACAGGATTTCTGGGATTGTTAGCTTCGTATGATAAAAATTAGAGCCTGTAAGTAGGCTTATACAGTAAGTAGAAGGGAATTTAATTAAAGTTAGATACAGAGATATATAAATATTGAGTCATTCTTTCTTAAAATATTAGATCGGAAGCAGGGGATAGGGAGCCTGGTCTATCTCAGACAGTAGAACTTTAGGCCTTGAGAATTATTCAGAGAGAAAGGGAAGTACTACAATATGTACCCACAGAGATATTAATCTCCATAGGAGGGAGGATTCAAGTTTACACAGATGTAGAAATAATTTAGGCCTTGATCTCATGTAGGTTGGAGCAGGAGACAGAAGAGGCAATCTTAACAGGTAATATTTGTTTAGATAGCTTTAACTGTTTTGAATTGTTTTAATTATCAAAATGAGTTTGGTGGTTATATTAAAATTCTTCTGGGAGAGAGGTCAAGCTGCACCTTTGATGATTTCCGGTTACTGGACCAACAACATTCTATTTTGGGAGAGAGGCTCTGTATTTGTGTTGACAGGAAAGGAGAAAAGGCTCTGGACCCCTTCCAGAGTGAGATGGATCAGATATGACAGGGGAAGACCACCTGAAGACCTGGAAAAATCTGAGACAATCAGAAAGGACAAGTAAATTGATCTGCTGGTTCCCTGATGTGGAAACAGCCCAGTAACTGACTTAGACATAAAAATGTCTCTAGCTAAAACTTCAGCTAAAATGAGTCAGTATATCTTATTGGTTATGGAATCCTTAAGACCCTTTGTGCCCTCCTTCATTCACATGGCATGAATGAAGATTTATTACAATTGGTTATTGATAAAATTAACTCATTAAAAAGACAGTTGTCTTTCACCTGTTCAAACGAGCAAAATTTTATCTTTAACTCATCTGTGCACCCTGCGTAATCCATACAAATAGCTTAATGGTACTAAAATTTTGGTGGTGAGATTCATATATAACAAAATATACAGCTTTGGCAAGATTCATCCTCAGAGATGCTGAACTTATCTGCTTGGCTCTCTGCTTCCTGATGCTGCCCAAATGATGCTGGGATTCCTGCTGATTCCAGATCATATTGCCTCATCCAGCCTTTCAGACAGATCCAGTCAGAACTTCAGTCAAGCCCCGAGCCTTCTAAACATACTGTGACTGGATAACAGATGCTAAGGCTAGCTTTCTTAAGTCTGACCAGTTTTTAAAAATTTCCTACCCCTTCCTACCTCTTTAAAGAGTTTCTTGTCTCCTCTATTTGCAGGTAAAAATGGCTGGGGAACTGCTGAGATCCTCAAGCCCAGCTGTGGGTAGTTGGCTGGGAACGCCCTGGAAGTTAGGCCGGGCTGCTCACTAAAGGCCTCCCCATGGTTCCTCACGGCTCCGCCCCAACACACAAGAAAGTCCTTGGGTTTCCAAAATTGGTTTATTGGCGTGACAGATGGTGGATGGATCTGGATGCATCTGGCCCCCCAAACCCAGGGCAGACCTGAGTTAAATAGGGAGGGGAAGAGGGGGGAGGGGCTGGGGAGGAATCCTTATTTGGCTCCACCCTCTGGCCTTCAGGTACCTCATTAGTATGTAAATCTCTCTAGGGCCTGAGGCCTGTTTATGGAGCCCTTCACCTGTGTACATGACTGAAGGGTACAGGTTGAATGAAGATTAAACCACGTGTCAGGAGCCTGGGTTCTGGGGCATGGCCAAACCCACAACCCAAGAACCAGGATACCCTTCCACGGCCGACACACTCTATTCACCAGGAATAGGTCATCAGGCCAATTCATTAGTATGAATCTGTACATTGATACAAAGCTTGAAATTAGTATTGTTACTCTTAGATAACCATTGTGCCTATGCAACCCATTAAAGAACATGATGATTAAATAACACAGGTTAAGGGCCAGATAATAAACTCATGGTTAGGTTAGATTCTAATTGAATTATAATAAAGTGCTTTCAATTCTCTCAAATAGAAGTGGCTAAGAGTAGTTAAGGTTTAACAGTTCGAATATACTTTACATAGATAGGTAGTCTTCAAAACCATCAGAAATCCACAGAATGTGACATTTAATATTATTTCATTATTAAGGATCATTTGACTAGAGACATGTCTGCTCCTGACAGTACCCCTTTCACAGGTCAAAGAAGATATTGAGCACTTTTACTTTCAGGTGAGGTAGCCAACAGAAATTGTCTATCTGTAGACAAAATATGGCCAAAATGGGAACACTATGTGGAATAGTTGACTGATAGCTCTGTCAATACATGGTAAATAGTCCTTCACAATCCTGCTTTACAAAGGTCTGTTATGATCCTGGCCTGGAAGGCTGAAGACTGATGCTCTAACATCTTAAGGAACTGGGGGACTGATTGTCCAGGTAGCCAGCTATCTCTATAATTGTTTAAGTTTGAGAAACTACATTTGGTGCTTGCTATTTACCCAAATAATATTTAATTAATTCTTAGATTTCTGATGGGATTGAGGACTAATTATAGTCCCATAAGCAAACTTAAGTTGTTTAACATTAAAGATATGATACAAAATTAAAAACCTGTTTTTCAGATGGTGTTAGAGGGCAAAATCAAAACATACTATAGATATAGAATCATAAACTCTTTAAGTTAGGAATGATAATAGAGTGTTTCATCTAACTGACAAATATGATAGACTGGATATTAATTGTATATCGTACTCTATGATTTACAAGGATTGTTATGGTTATGCTCAATTTATGTCTGGGAGACATAAATTATTTTTATTGGACAGAAAAATTGAGATGTTGGAGATGGGTGCTAATGCTTTGAATCTGTGTATCCAGATGCTCAAGATCCTTGTCCCCAAATTAGTTTTGATTTATCAATAAAGGTGCCATCAGCCAATGGCTAGACATGGGGTGGGACACTTGAGAGTTGCATGGGTGAATCCTGAGGACTTGTGAAAGAAGACAGGTACATAGTAGCTGCAGAGATAAAGCCAACTAGCCATGTGAATTTTTGAGTACGTCACCACTGGCCATCTTTCTGATTGGCCCTGGGGTAGCAGGGGGAGGATTAGAAGTGCCCAGTCATTGATTTAGCCAAAGTATTTTAAAATGAACTGGTGTGAGTGTGTGTGTGTGTTTTCTATTTGCGGATTCAAAAAAAAAAAAAAAAAAAAAAAAAAAGCCCCTGGGCGGGTGCACTAGTGAAACCTGCTTGGAGCACAAAGTGGTGCAGCTCAAAACTCTGCAATATCACCACAGATTCCATGATGAGATTTTTTTTGATTATTTTATTTATTTTTGTTTTCTTTGAGGGGGTTTGCAAGGGTTGAGGGCAGATACGAAGGGATGAGGAAAGGAGTGGATTGGTGTGCATGTTGTGTGATTCACAAAGAATCAATAAAAAGTTCAACCCCCGCCCCCCATACTCGTGTTTAGTGTGGAAGCCTGACCCAGGCACTTTAAAGATAACAGAGAGGCTACTTTTTATGGCTCTTATTTTTCACCATAAGTTAAGCCCCTCATTGAAGAGGAGTTTAGTTCGATCCCTTGTTTGGAAGAATTCAACATCATCATTGTCCTCTTCCTCCTCCTCCTCCTTCTCCTCATTACCACCACCACCACCACCAGCACCATCATCATCATCCTAGCAGGAGAATTCCACAAAAGAAGAGTGGCAAAGGAACCAGTAGGAGACAGTCTCTTCATACTAGAGCTTCTGTGTCAGGACCACCCAAAGTTGTCACCTAAGTACCACTCACTATCAGGCCAGGTTAGATTTATGACAGCTAAGATTTAGGACATAAGGTAGGGCTGCAACTGCTTATCCTAGGGGTCTCTCTGTTTTAAATATGAGCTGGCCTGTGTATTAAATCATGAAGGTTTTCTGCTTGCTGTTCAACAAAAACATTTGAATTCCTTCCAAACAGAAGCCCATAATGAGTAGACATCCGCCTTTCTCCCCAGACTCAGCTGAACCCACTTAACGTTTGCTTTTTCGTTTGCTTTACCGACAACTCTTCTCTTTATTCCTTCTGTGGTTTCTCAAGTAGTTCACCCAAGTTTAATTGCTCAGTGCATTGTTAAGTGTGTGAATTCTCAGGAGGGCACTTACAGGCTCCCTCATGCAGGATTGAATCTGGATGAGGTTCAAGCGAGTGGATGATGCATCCTGGCAAGGCATGAGGGAAGCCTTTGATTCTTTGAAGGGTCCAGGACAGCATCATTATCAGATCAGCAAATCTGAATTGTCCTGAATCGCTGGGGAATAGGTAGCCTCTTACTCATGATCTAGGTAACACCACAGGTAGGTGATAATTACCAGAGTATTTTAAGTTTCCAAAGAACTGAAAAATCGCTCTGTGGGGGCATCCCTGGGAAGTGTGGGGGGTTGGGAGCTGGGAATTACAGATGATGCAATAGACATAGGGGATAGTGGGAAAATGCTCCTCATTTTATGTACGGTAGTAATATTGTACCATTTCACTGACATAGCCACAGGCACCTCTGCTACCAGCTATAACTTACCGAGTACTTCTCCATTCTGGATATATTAGCTGCTTTACGTATTTATCCCTCCTCATGCTCTCTGTTTCTGTGGTACTTGTCATCAAGTCTAGCACCTCATACATAGTTGGCAACTCATGGAGTTGCAAGTCCTCATCCTCCTTGCAGTCCAGGAAGCTCACATCACTGTTGGGTAGTAGGTATTACTCTACTGTTATTTTCCTTCTACACTCAGGGAAGCAAATGCTCGTGGAGATTACTCAATTTGCCTTAAAATTCCCAGGATCGATGTGCTGAAGCTGAGAGTTTCAATTGTGTCTATCTGCTCAAGGCTCATGGGATGGAGTTATGTCCTGTTTCTGCCTTCCAGCTCCAAGCTCCCCAAAACAAGACTCAAATTCAGATTATATTTACAGATACCTCAGCTATATAGCTAGGCTCTACTCTGACTATATCATACTACAGATACCCATTTATTTTAACCTACATTTTACTACTGTGCTCAGGTACCACACATCCATCTTCTCAGCTCTTTTTGGGCTCCTCTCCCAGAATTCTTTCTCCTCTCTGTGTTCTATCTCCACTTCCTGCCTAAGCTATAGACCATAGGCTTTTTAATTGACAGATGAGGCATCCATACAATACATAAGATGTTCTCTCTAAACTCAGTAGTTGATTTGCGTATCTATCTATCTATCTCTATCTATCTCTATCTAGATATAGATACATATATAGTCACTATGAGAGATGCTCGCACACCAATGTTTATTGTAGGTATTCATGACAGTAACATTACAGAACCAACCTGATGTCTGCTGGCAGAGAAATGGATACATAAAATGTGGTCTAGCTAGAGGAAGTGGTTTTATTCAGCCACAGAGAAGAATGGAATTATGTCATTTCCAGGAAAGTGCACGCAACTAGAATGCATTCAACTCATCATATGAGCAATTAGTCTCAGAAAGATGAATAGCACGTGTTTTCTCTCATCTGTGTGTCCTAGCTACAAATACCTAAAGTCATGTTTGTGTATATGACATAAGAGAAGTAAAAGAGTCTAGAAGAATAGAGGCCCCACACCATGGGTAATGAACACATGCCTATAAGAACATATCTTCCATGGTGGATTCATGCGTTGACTCAGTGGTATAGACAACGGGGGCTTGACTGGTTCAATTCAGCACCGTCAGTGGATACGGTGTGTAGGTGTGTGTCCCAAGTGCTAAGTGCTTTGAGTCGATGACCGAGTGAGTTACTAATAATTTGAGCTGGGGAAGACGCTGCCCATCAGTGGTGGTTAAGAATGGATCTCCCCAATGAGCTGAGAACGAGCTGCCCAGTGGTGTTCCTGAACCAGAAAATTCAAGTCTGAAAGGATAAAAGCACTATTAACAAGCGGAGATATCTGTCGGGAGGTGTGTCAGGGCTAGAGTGTGGCCCTGAAGTAAGAGACAGGAGAAGTCTCTGCGTGGTGGCCAGAAACTAGTAACAATGCTCAATTGTCTGTGATGCACTGGGTGAGCTGCTGTTGAAGGCCAGTTGCTGGTGACGGCCCAGAGGGCAATTTTATGTGTAAATGATAAAATTATAGTCTCAATATAAAGCTACCACAGGTTCAGACAGGGTCTGCTGGTGTAAGCATTGCGTCTACAGAGTAGGATGAAGTGTCACAGAGGCTTGCTTGTCTTCGTGATCAAGAGTAACTTAAATAACTGGTACTTCTGTTTTCTCCACATATTTCTGAAATATCATGTGTGTGTGTGTGTGTGTGTGTATATATATATATATATAGATAGATAGATAGATAGATAGATAAAGGTGTATTCTAGTTACAAAAACATCATACATGACAGACTATTTGAACATCATTTATATATGACGCTTTCTTTTGCCTTGTGAATTTCACAGTGCGTTGAGAAATTCCAGGGAATTTCCACATTGTCAGATTTTATAGTTCTATATATTATGTGTAAAAGTATAAGGGGCATATTTCTGTAGATGCCTTTGGCAAAGCTAACATTAGTTTTCTGTATATTATACATCTTCCTCAAATATTAGAGCAAACATCTCTCACCAAAGTACTACTAAGTAAAGTAATTTTGTCAGAATAATGTATAGAATAAAGGCTTTGTTTTTACCTATTAAAAAAAACACACACACTTGGATTTTTTTTTGTTTACTATCACTAATTTTCTCTCTCTCTTCCTTCAAGAAAAAAAAATCATGTTAGTTCTGCTGAGAGAGAGAGAGAGAGAGAGAGAGAGAGAGAGACAGAGACAGAGAGAGAGAGACAGAGAGACAGAGACAGAGACAGAGAGAAGGTTTAGACGTAACAGTTCCCTAATTAAAGAAGCCAGCGCATGCCTGGGTACTAGAGTTGTGTGTGGGTAACTGAAGATTGGCGGATTCTCAGCGTGTAGAATATACCTCGTTACCATAGGAGGTAGAAAGAGGCTTGCAAATCACTTGCTGATTCTCTTTGAGGATGCCAAGGATTAAATCCAGGATCTTACACTTGTTCATTGTTTCTACCACTGAGCTTGAGGACCGGAGAGGGTACCTGTCACTTCACACATTTCACTGGCCAAGATAGGATCATGATCTCATTCCAGGAGAAGTGTGGTCCTGGCCGTGTTCACAGAGGGTGCAAAGGTCCCCTAGAACCTCAGGGAGCCACTTACTACCATAGAGGCAAAACCTTTCACCCCTGTGGTTCTCAAGTGAGGCTCCTAGGCCAGTGGAGCCTGATGCGAAGGCCACCTACTGTTACCACAGGCAGGGTAGTGTTGGCGGTAAGAACGCTCTGGGCGCTAAGGTTGTGGACTCTTAGATGCTGTATACCCAACTGCTGATAGCTACAACTGATTTGTAAACCCAGTGGGAGACAGAAGTGGGCTCAATAGGAGTTTCTGGTACCTTCTGGGACTAGTGGAAACTTCTAGCAGCGGTATTCGGACCCCTTCTCTTTTTTCTTTTTCTTTTCTTTTTTTTTTTTTTTTTTTTTTTTTTTTTTTCTTTTTCTTTGAGACAGGGTTTCTCTGTGTAGCCCTGGCTGTCCTGGAACTCACTCTGTAGACCAGGCTGGCCTCGAACTCAGAAATCCGCCTGCCTCTGCCTCCCAAGTGCTGGGATTAAAGGCGTGCACTACCACTGCCCGGCTGACCCCTTCTCTTAAATGCATTTTCAAGCATCCTCCCCTGCTGTCGGCTAAAGCCTGCTGTTTAAGTAGACCTTGCAATAAAGCCTCTCTCTGTCTTTGCTTTTTCCTAACATGTCACTCAGCACTTATGAGTCCGCCATTGTTCTTTCTGATCACTTATGTTGTGGTTACCGTCAGTCTCCCTATTTACCACGGAGGCAAACAAGCGTTAAATAACTCGCTGCCGGGACTCAAGCTGGTTACAGAGCCCGCGGAAGCTCTCTTGGCTCCTCAGCAAAATGCTGCATTCAGAGAAAGTGACCTCGATTTCAACATGGATGCAAATGCTGGAATGTTCACCGAGGCCAATCCAGAGGTGTGGAAAGACTACAGTCTCCACAGTATCACATCCTCCATCCAAATCAGCAGGACAAAGACAGACAAACATATCAGTGGTCCAGCAGGCAGGCTCACTGTCTACAGAGCTAATGCAGAGTGAGTTTTCAGGCCTCACTGTTGATATGACCTCAGCCATCACGAGCAGACGATACATCTATGAAGGACCAAATTCATGACTGCATGTGTTCAGGGCAGAGCATCTATGCCTCTGTGGAAAATAATTATCAAAAAGTCAGAGTTTAGAGTTCTTTAAATAGAACATGGCTATCTAGTAACAGATCTGTGCAATTAATCTCTCTCTCTCTCTTCCTCCTTCCTTTCTTTTCTCCCCCTTCCTTTTCTGTATCCGTGTGCTACATGATAATACTGTTTCGGTAATGGACTGCATAGACAATGGTGGTCCCTCCCAATATTATAGTTTAGATATGAAGTAGGCCATATCATCTAAGACTCAGGCATGTTTCTTTCTTTTTCTTTCTTTCTTTCTTTCTTTTTTTTTTTTTTTTTTTTGGTTTTTCGAGACAGGGTTTCTCTGTGTAGTCCTGGCTGTCCTGGAACTCACTCTGTAGACCAGGCTGGCCTCGAACTCAGAAATCCGCCTGCCTCTGCCTCCCAAGTGCTGGGATTAAAGGCGTGCGCCACCACCTCCCGGCTCAGGCATGTTTCTTTTCTTTTCTTTTCTTTTCTTTTCTTTTCTTTTTTAATTTAATATTTTATTTACATTTAAGATGCCATCCACTTTCCCCATTTCCCCTCCCTAGAAAACCTGTCCCATGCCCCCTTTCCTTTTTGCTTTTATACAATTTTTTAAAAATGTTAATCAAAGGATTTATAAGTTTGGTAATGCTCAATCAGAAGTGTAACCCAATACCCAACCTAGATATAAAAACTATCTTTGACTGGTGGAGACCTGTGAACATCTGCCTCCATGCCCCCCCCCCTCTCTCTCATCACCAAGCTTCTCCTCTCCTTCATCTTCTCTCCTTACTCCATCTCTTCCTCTCAATACTCCTTCCCACTTAGCTCCTCCTACATATCACTCTTCCTGTTAAAGTAAAACTTTTCTCTCAAAATACAGTTAGAGCATACTTATTCCTAATTGTACCAGTGAGGTACAAGATAGTCCTAATACCCAGTCCATCATTTTGTTGACTAACCACCAGAACCTCTGTCATCTCTTCTAACTAAAACACTTTTGATCCTGGCTTTTTTTTTTTTTTTTTTTTTTTTTTTTTTTAGAATGAATGTCAGCTGAAAACTATCTACTCAGGTCTTTTCTCTCAAAGTAAATAGCCAGGATTGGCTATGAGACTATGGGTCTTCAACCCCATCAGAAATCCAGAATGACTGAGTTAACTGAAGTTATGGGAAGCACCAAGCGTAGCTTCTAAAACGTAGCCAATTTATAGAGACCGCTGAACACCTGAAAAGCCCCTATACTACTGAACGTTGGAGCATCAAATCTTCAGCCTTCTGGCCCAGAGTCATCTGACAGACCTTGGTGATGCAGGATTATTAAGGGCTGATTACTCTGTCTAGGCAGATATAATCAGTCGACTATTCTGCATGTGTGTCCTCTTCTGGACAGTAATTTGTCTGTAGATGGAAAGAGGCAATTCTTGTCAGGCATGTTTCTTAATGTTGAAGAATAATGACATTATCTAGTGACTTATAGCTCAGAAGACACCTCATTGTTACAGAACACAAGACTGCATACATACATGTAGTGAATTTATCTGAGGATAGTGTAATAAATATTTAGTAACTGAATCCTGCTATTTATTTATTTATTTATTTATTTATTTATTTATTTATTTATTTATTATGTATATAGCAGGTCAGAAAAAGGGCACCAGATCTGATTACAGAAGGTTGTGAGCCACCATGTGCTTGCTGGGAATTGAACTCAGGACCTCTGGAAGAGCAGCCAGTGCTCTTAACCTCTGAGCCATCTCTCCAGCCCTGGATCCTGGTTCTTTAGACAACAAAATTTTTGCTTGTAGTTGTTGTCAGTGTCTGTGGTGTAAATATTTTCACCATGCTAGCACAGGGTTGTGAGTATTATCGCTGAAAAGTGCAGCATCAGAAAAGGAGGCTGAGAATTGCTTCTCTTGAGGCTTTAAGAGCTTGCCCTAGGACACCAGTGATGGTATTAGATACGAGAAAAAAAAAAGACACTTTATAGATCAAAGTTGAAAAGAAAATATGCTTCAAATTGCAGAGAGCCGAGCTGAAATGTCTACACCATCATATCCAAGCAGAGCGTGGCAAGTGTCTTAATGAGTTTTGTTTCCAGTAGTTCCTCTGAGTTGTGTACTTTGGGGTCACTCTCTGGCAAATTGACTATAGCTCTCAGGGAGACCTGTCATTTCAAAGAAATGTCAACTCTGGGGCTGACCACATAGCTCAGTGTATAAAAGTGCTTGTGGCTCAAGTCTGATGATCTGACTTTGATTCCCAGGACCCATGGTGGAAGGAAAGAACTGATTCCTGAAAGTTGTTCTCTGACCTTCACATGTGTGTGCATGTGTAAGTGTTCGCACATGCATGTGCACATGTGCGTACATGTGTATAAGCGCGCGCGCGCGCGCACACACACACACACACACACACACACACACACACACACTAATAAAAATACTTTAAAAGTACATAAAAAAGAACTTGCACTCTGAACAGGGAGGCCTAGAGTAGAGACTCTGGAACCGGGAGTGTTGAATACTTCAGTGGCTTTGCTGTTACACAAAGGTGAGTAGGAAGGGAGGGGGACCGGATGACACATCATTCCTCTGAAAGCTTTTTGGTGCTAATCCTTTGTAGTTTGGGGTCCAGTGAAAAGATATGATAAAAGGACCTGAAATACATCACTAGAAATGGACAGAAAATGGAGAAGCAGGAAGCAGAAGCAGAAGAAGGAGAAGAGGAGGAAGAGGAGGAGGAGGAGGAGCATGAGGAGGAGGAAGTAGAAGAAGAGAAGAAGGAAGAGGAGGAGGAGGAAGAGAAAGAGGGGGAGAAGAGGAGGAAGAGAAGGAGGAGGAAGAAGAAGGAGGAGGGGGGGAGGAGGAGGAGGAAGAGGAAGAGGAGGAGACAGGAGGAAGAAGAGGAAGAGGAAGAGGAAGAGGAAGAAATAAAACCCAGGATGAGTGTATGGGAAAGAGAGATAGAGATAGCTGGGATCTGAAGGGGAAAACTGGCATTGAAGAACCTGTGCACGATGCCAGCGATGAAGAGATTTTGACCGTGATTTCAAGAAAGACTTTGTTTATGCGTTCTAATTCAATTTCCACACAGACCTCACGAGACAGCAATGATTTTTCTCTATTTCACAGATGAGCAAAATGAGCCTAGAGTACAATTAGCTATTCTCTGTCACTCTCACAGTGTTCAGCTGAGCTGGAGATTCAAGCAAGCTGCACACACCTGCAAGCACGCTCTTCCCCTGAGCAGCGCCATCTTGCGGATGATGGTCAGGGTGGCATTTGAACTGTGACCTTGTGAGCCGGCTATGAGTCCTCCTGGCTGTTCTCTACCTGCTCATATTTTTAAATCTTAAGGCGGTTATCTACTCAAATAAGATAGGATGCTTTAAGAAAAAAAAATTATCTAAGGGGATGATGGATCCATTCTCCAAACCACAGAACTCTGGGACTGGGTGGTTTTGGGTCCGAGGTAGAGGTTGTCTTTGGATTTGCTCTAGGTGAAGGTAAAATGATTCGGGTATCTGCTGGGCTTTGACTTAAGCATCCAATGTGGACAATGGGGCCAGGAGACAGACAGACAGACAGACAGACAGACAGAGAACATGCAATAGTTGGGTTTCATTGCTCAGTAAAGATTATACAGGCTCAGAACATTGGTTCTTTCTCCTTGAGTATGGCTTACAAGCAGAAGTTGAACCAGGCATCTGCCTTCATGAGTAAGAAAATATTGATGAAAAATTGTCAGACTCCCTCAGCTCCCCAGCTCTGGAATCTGGCTGCTTTGGCAGCACAAGTCGATATCCTCTTGTGAAGGTTTAAGCTCTGATTTGTGAAATAGGGACTGCATTGGGGCCCAATAAGAGCTGCTAGCCAGCCGAGAAAAGGCAGCAGGCACTGGCTCAAGGGAGACACATTTACCATTCAGGAAGCTTTTATTCAGGGCATGGAACCCCGGGCCTGGGCACCTTCACTGGTGATGTATTGACTCCGACTGCCCAGGAAGGAGCCAGATTCTGTGCATGTGTTGTCTTTATTAGACTCTACTCTCATGTGTGGCTATATCCCTATACAGACAGAGCACTCTGCTCGTGAATGGCAGGAAGGTCTTCGGTGCACTTACTGTTGTTTACCATGGCAACGCTTGCACTGTTTTCTGTTCAGCCCCCTTTGAAGGCTCACCGAACATGCTCTGGTAATAGATGCACACATATCCCCTTTGCTCTTGCTGGAAACTAGAACGTAAGGTTAGATATTTTATTGTACGGGAGAACTAGCACCCACTCTGGCGTCGACGCAAACCCGTTGACGGTGACCAGGTCGTTTAGAGTTCCTGAACTTGTTTGCTTGACTATGAAAACGTGGTAACAGATTCCAGCCGCTAGAGCTGTTGAAGGGCTCTAAGGAGCCTCGCGGTGGAATTCGAGGTCAGCTCTACAGAAGGCACAGAAGCTACATGCTATGACAATATAATCCTTTCCCTAGGTTACTAATGAATTTATTATCCAAATACATGTCACAGCATGTGATGGAGCTCTGAATATATGAAGGTGTGACATCTGGAGTCCCCATTACCTGAGACCAGGGAAGCATTCTGGCAAACTCTTGATAATGCTAACACTTGGGTAGTAAGAGCAGGAGAGTCAGAATATCAAAGTCTGTTGTGGATTGCCCTGGACTCAAAAGTCCCAGGTAAGCCTGAGACACACGATGCTCTGTCTTTAAAAACTGAGTTAAAAACCCCTAACAGTGCACATGCATATGCGAACACACACACACACACACACACACACACACACACACGCACACGCACGCACGCACACACACACACACACACACACACACACACACTTGTGAAATTATAAGATGTTTCTTACTTGCTTGATTTTAATCCGAAGTGGTGGGAAAATTGGGTAGATCAATGAACAAATATGCCTGGCCTCATGCTGATTCTTCGCAAGGCTGGGAGATGGCTCCGTGCAGGTCATACCATTCTCTTTGTATGTATAGAGGTTTGAAATTGTACATACCATAAGAGAGAGATGGCTGGACAGATGACACAATTTGAAGAGACACCTTTAAGTTTTGTCAAACGGAAGAGCCAGGTATTCATGTGTAACCTTCCTTGCACCCTGTGCCTTTAGTCAAATGGCACCAGCCGGAATCTTCTCTAAGAGAAGACAGGGAGGCTCAACAGTGCTTGTCTGCCACCTTTCTTCAAGTTTCTCTCTGAGTTCCTGCACTTGCCTTTCTCAGATACCATCGCATCTCTCTTGTTTCCATATATGTAGATAGTGACACAGCGTCTGCCCTTTCTACTGAAAAGCTCAGCGGGCCTTCCTGTTCTTCACAGTCTGGTGCTAGCACTTCCAAAGATCACACAAAACACCCCAAAAGAAGAGGAGCAGATAGCAAGGTCGGGGTGTGCATTGAATGAGTCAGATTTAAAGAGCCGAGGCAGACACACCCGGCTGTTAGAGGCCCAGACAGGACCTGAAAAGTGAAACTGAAAAGGGAGAGTGGGAGAGACATCCATCAAGGTCTTTAAAGGGAAAAAGAGCCCAGAGTCTGTCGTAAAGGATACAATGTGGGCATTTATATCTTCATTAAGAAGTTTTTTAATTAGAGCTGAGTTCTTAACTAGTTTATGGCGCCCTGGGACTTGAGCAAGCCTCTGAGAGGAGCCCACGGAAGAGAGCAGCCATCCTGGATATTTGCCAGGCCTTGCTCTGGGGTGGTCCACTCCAGCTTGGCAGACAGTTTAATATTTGGCAGGTAGGTGAACAAGCCTGCACCATCAGGCAGAACAAGTTCACAGGCTCCTGGCCAATTTAATTTTCCATTGGGCTTCTCTCCTCCTTTGAAACTAAGGCCCAGGTCAGTGGTCTTACATGTCAATGGCCAAGGATCCCCCACTCCCACTCCGGGCCCCCATTGTCTCCAGATTTTGGTGCCCACAGGGATTCTGAGGCTTTTAGACAGTTTGACGAGCCCAGAGGTATTTTCCCCATGATCCCTAATGGAGTGTCTTTCCTGGGGGTTTTTGATGTGGCAGTAGAGTCTCCTAGTTTGAATTGTTCTTTTTCTAATTTCTCATTTTTGAATTTGTTTGCCACTTACAAACCTAAACTTGCCCACTGGGTTTGATGATGCTGTCCGCTTTCATTGTCTTTTAAATTTTTTCATCCATTTATTTTTGAGCCATGGACTTAGGTAGCCCATGCTGGCCTTGGATTTGCCATGCATCTGAGAATGAGCTTGGACTTCCGGTCGAGTCTCAGAACTGCAAGTAGGCTTATCTTACCGTGCAGAGTTTACACGGTGATGGGGAACAGAACCCAAGGGCTTTGCCGCATGCTGACTGAGCACTCTAACAACTAGCTGCCTTCCCAGTCCTTGATTAGTTCTTTAAAAAGACGAACTATCTTTATTTTTCACTTGTGTGGGATGACAGGTGCTACAGAGTTCAGAAGAGGGTGTCAGGTGCCCTGGAGCTGGAATTAGAGGCAATGATGCGCTGCCAGAGGCTGGAGCTGGGAACCAAACTTGGTCTTCAGTAATAATGGAGAGTATTTTTAATCTTGAGGCCATCTCACCAGTTCAACCCTTCCCCCATTGTTTTTTGACTCTTCAGTTCTCTCCCAAGTAAGAAAAAACAAACAGCTCAGGAGGGTCCAGTACAGAAAGTGGCTGGAGAAAAAGAAATAATGCATGTCAGACACACACACACACACACACACACACACACAGAGAGAGAGAGAGAGAGAGAGAGAGAGAGAGAGAGAGAGAGAGAGAGACAGACAGAGACAGAGACAGAGACAGAGACAGAGAGAGACAGAGAGACAGAGAGACAGGGAGAGAGAGAGAAAGAAGGAGAGGGAAAGGGAGACAGACAGACAGACAGAAGACAGACATGGGGATGCAGGTCCCGTGTATAGACGATTGGACTCTGACTTCTCAGCAAACCCTGGTTGAAGACAGCATACTACAATTGGCTTCTCTACAACTGGGTCAGTTTGGAATTGCTAGGTTTGTTGAAATATCATTCCCCAGATAGTACATCTCTCATACTTGTGTAGAGAGTGTCCCCATGCAAGGGCACAGCACATTTTCTTCTTGCATTTCAGATCCTTGGCCTAACCTTTCATGGTAAGGAAAGATAGCGTATTTTGAATGTTCAATTTCCGGCCAGGCCATACTTAACTTTCCCTGGCTCCGAGTCCATGTCTTATGTGCGGTTTGCTGCTGCATTTTGACTCTAGGAAGTGATTAGATTCACTGATCCCGCTAACTTACCAAAGGCTGAAAGTTGCTTCTATTTCATGAATTGTTCCTGTGGCTCATGGCAAGGTCAAAGGTTAGTCCCCTGGAGTCCCCTCCCATGGTAGATTTCCATATGGTTTCACACCAGAGAGCTCAATACATTTTGAAGACTTTGGGGAAGTCACACAGCAAATTCTTTTGATGGTTTTACTAGTCTTTCCATTTTTATTTTCCTTTATGTAGAGGTTAAAAAAGCTAAAAGCTACATTTCCAATACTACCTTACAACAGGAGCTCTGGGTATGAAATTGATTTTTTTTTTCCTTCTTGAATTAGATGTTCTTATTCCAAGTTATGCAAGATAGGAGGAAGGTGGAAGCCATTTTTTCTGCTTCATTCTTTCTCTCGTTGCTGGCAAGAAAAATGGAAATGGGTGATGTTGGGCATGTGCCCTGTGACACTCAACCTCCAGCTTCTGGAGGATTAAGGTCAGGTCTTCTGGACTCTGCTTCCTGATTCTCGGAGCCCAGCAACACAGGTGACTTGGTGTTTGTACCGCTGGTGGCAGCCTGTGAGGAAGGCCACATTGCCAATCAGAGGCCCTTCTGTGGATCTTGTTAACTGAAACTTCCTCAATGAAGTCTCTGCTTGCTCAAAATACCTTGAGTGAGACCTGGAGAGTTGGCGAAGGGATCATCCTGCAAGCATGAAGACCAGAGTTCGACCCCCAGAATCTGTTTAAAGAGTCAGCTTACCACCTGTGAAGGGATGCCCTTTTCTGCTAGCCCAGAGGGAAAGGAATTTCTGGGATGAGGTAGAACCCCATAGCTTTCATCATTTAGGTAGACCAGAACATGACATGGGACAGAAAATCAAGAGAAGAGAGAATAAGAAGGGGTGTGTCATGGGAAAGGTGTCAGACAGGCCTGGTTAGAGGTTAGGTGGAACCTCCATTGAAGCAAGGGTTTCCCGAGGAGCACAATACTTGGGAACCTGAGAAAAACTTGGCTTGTCCTTAAACTAATTTCTGAGTTTATTTTTTAAAAGATACCCAAAGATGAACAAGGGTGAAAGTAACCAGTATGGCTAGGATTTTTATTGTTGTGAAGAGACAACATGACCAGGGCAACTCTTGTAAAGGACAGCATTTAATTAGGCTGGCTTACAGCTCAGAGGTTTGGTTCATTGTCATTGTCATCATGGCAGGAAGCATGGTGGCATGCAGGCAGACGTGGTGCTGGAAACGTAGCTGATATTTCTTCCTTCCTTCCTTCCTTCCTTCCTTCCTTCCTTCCTTCCTTCCTTCCTTTCTCTGTCTCTCTCTCTTTCTCTCTTTTCTCTCTTTCTCTCCTTTCTTTCTTTCTTTCTTTCTTTCTTTCTTTCTTTCTTTCTTTCTTTCTTTCTTTCTTTCTTTCTTTCTTCCTGTTGTATTTGGTAACTTCCCAGTTGAATTCACATTCCTTTCTGACATCTATATCAACTTGAGGTCCCTTTTCTGAAAATACACTAAAATTACTCATGCTTGCCTGTAACTGTAAACTGTTGACTAAAGAACACTTACAAACACATACCACTATTTAAGCACACTTACTTTTTTTTTTTTAAAGAAGCAAAGTGGCTCAAATAGGAACAAAGCTCAAGAAACTAGACAAAAACCAAGCAAGACTAAAGCTGTTAACGTCACCAATCTGTTGCTCCCTCTGTTACCATTTTTATTTTTAGACAGGGTGTCACTGTACAGCCCAGGACAGCCTGCTGGAGTTCCTGGCCCGTCATCACATCCAGCTGTTGGGAGCCGACTTTAGCAGAAAGCGGCTAGATCAACTTTGCAGCCATCTGGAACCATATACCCTGACGAAAGATTTGGTTTTCAATAGCCTACAACAGCTAAAGCACACTCTGATATCCCACATATTTTGTGTTGCTGTTTACTGGCCCCAGCTGCAAGGTGCACGTGGTAGTCACGCCTGCAAGGCATGCAGTTCACGTGCTGTCCACGTGCTATCTACACCATACATGCTTATAAGGCGCACGTGCTATCCACGCCTGCAAGGCATTGCGGTGCACGTGCTGTCCACGCTATAGACGCCTGTAAGGCTTACGTCATATCAACACCTGCAAGGCACGTGGTATCCACGCGCCTATAAGGCACGTGGCAAAAGCCTATAAATAGCTCAGAATTCCCTTCAATAAAAGAGACTTGATCAGAATCTCTGTCTTGTCTCCATTCTTCGAGTCTCTTCCCCTTTATCCCCACTCTCTCTCTCGCTAGACCCTGACCCTCGGACCGTAATGGGCAGTACGGGCTGCAACAGTTTGGTGCCCAAGCGTGGGGCGGTTTGCAACATCCAGCTTCCCTTCTCTCAAATACCTGAACATCCTCAGTGTGTCTGGGTTTAAATTCTTCCAATGTTAAATGGAAGGCTGCCATGGATGGAGATATTGTCACAATAAGAGTCTAGAATAGACTCTTAATAAGGCAAGCAAATAGCACACTAGGTGCTGGCCATGCACACACTCCAGTTAGACCAGACTACCCAGGCTTGCTGGGCTCAGAGGTTGACCTGGACCTTGTAGGTTATTCTTACTTTATTGGGTTTTCTTTTGTTCCATATTTGCTTGTTCCAGTATTTGTTTGTTCCACTATTTTGTAATTACGGCAAGGTCAGAGGTTTAGTTAGTCTAAGAATGCTTTGCTATACCTCAAACTGTCTGACTCAAATGTTTTTTATCCTTCTGAACATATGACTAATTTCCACCTACAATTATTTTAAAATATACAGTAAGTCAGCTGAAAAGAGAGGTGGGACATGGGGCTAAAGACTGCCACCACCCTTGGGCATAGCACTGATGAGTGAGTGGCTCAATGGTGGTGGTTAGGACCAGCTAGTAAGTCTTCTCCAGGAAGGCCTTGCAGCACCCAAGGCATTGCCGGTACACCACCTCGAGGAGAGAGTCAACGCCCGTAATAGCGAACTTCAATCGTGAGTTGTTTCTGTGGATCATAGCTTCCAAGTAGCTCAGTTTTAGCTTTGCAGTTTTTAACTTGATTACTTTTTCTATTCAAACCTCTCAGATTGCTTTCATCCATACATAGTATATAATCGAATATCACAAAGTCTTCTTTCGTAATCTGCCGTGCACCGTGTTGCATGTGGATGCCATGTTTTCTCATGCAGTTCTGCCCTCGATAGTCAGGGGGTGTTCCCCACTTCATAGGTGGATGTAGCTGCACTGCCTATCCTCCAATTATCTGAAACCTTTTCATCAGTTACCAATTTTCTGAATACGGCTTCTGCAATGGGTGATCGGCAAATGTTACCGAGACACACGAACAGCATGGACTTGGACCCAACCTCTACCATGTTTCCGGTAGCTTAGATATCTATATCTGGATTGGCAGACAGTAAGAAGAGAGTACCACGCTGGGCTTGGCTTGAGCATCTGAAACCTCAAAGCCCGCCCACTTGTAATGTACTTCCTTCAAAAAAGCCACACCCACTCCCACAAGGCCACACCTCCTGATAGTGCCACTCTCTATGAGCCCCTGGGGATCATTTATATTCAAGCCGCCATACTCAGGGAGAAGTCCGAAGGTAACAAGAGGGAATCCAATTTTTTGAACAACGCCGATGATATTAAATTGAAGAGAAGGCTGTGGGGAGCGACTATACTCCTCAGGGCTTTGAGAGGAGACTGGAACCAGGAAAGATTGCTAGAGTAACAGACTCCCACGGTGACTTAATGTTTCTAACAAAACGGAAAGGCACATGGGAAGTGGAGCTGGTTCTTGTAAAGAGAATAGTGTGAAACGTTCACAAACTATGGGAGCGTTTCTGAAGGGAGACATGCATGGCACATCTATTCAAAGGACAGGGAAGACAAAGAAAATGACAGTGCCAAGAGCTAAGGGAGGGGGTTGTGTCTGGCATTTCTCTTTGTACACAATACATTCACTTTTCAGACTCACATCCCTTCCTGTCCTAAACGCATCTGTGAAAACCATGCTTGTTCACTGTGGTCCACAGAAGAACACCAATAAAAAGTCAGGTATGGTGGCATGTGCATATAGTTCCAGTTCTGGTGAGGTAGAGATGGGGCAATACCCGAGGCTTGCTGACCAGTCTGCCTAGTGTATTTGGAGAGCTCCAGGACAATGAAAGACCCAGTCTCAAAAAACAAGGTGTATGGCTTTTGATGAATGGACCCGGAGTGGAACCTCTGGCCTCTACACGCAAATGCACACATGTGAATATGGACATGCACACTCTACATTTCTGTGTTCACATTGACTGGTGCAGCTCCCTCAGCTGGCTTATGCCATGCTTACTCCTGAAGCCAGCCCTCTTTCTCATCTCTGGATCCTTGGTCTGACATGAAAATAGAGACTGAAGATAAGCCCCGCCCTTCCTCATGGTGATTGGGTGGTAGGATACCTTTTGAAAAGGATGACAGCCAGCGTGTGAGCCAAGAGCCATACAACTTTAGAGCTGACTTCAGTCAGGCACTCTGCTTAGTTTCTTACCAGATCTGCCCGGAATGCCACTGATGCTTTGAAGAGGGTTCATCACTGGAGACTGTACTGGCAGCCAGGCTCTCCCCCTTTTTGTTTTTCTTAAGGCCTTTTGAAAAGCAGATAGGGGTAGCATATATATATATAAGCCGTTGATATGTGAACATGCTGGGTACCCTGGCCTTCCTCAATTGTTAAGATAGATCACTGTGGGTAATGTAGTCATCTTTCCTAGTGGGGAATGCCTTTTTTTTTTTTTTTTTTTTTTTTTTTTTTTTTTTTTTTTTGGCGTGGGAATAATTGAATTGGTAATGGGAAGGTAGAAGTGTTGTTTTGTGTCAAAATATTCATTTCTCCCATAACTGTTGAGTAAATGCAGCCATTAGAGTCTGTACACAGCCTTTCTTAATCCTTTGAGTATCCAGGCAGCAGGCACACACCTCCTGCTTCGAGACAGATTTGGGCGAGATGAGCATTTTCAGAAAGAGCGGGAATCTGTTTGCCATCTGGGGAGGGCACGGTTAATTCCTTCATGTTCGGTGTGGATTCAGGTGACTGGGGGAGGGGGGCGGGAGGACCTAGGGGAGGGAAGAGAAAGGAGGTGGTTCTGAATTCTGGCTAATGACTGAACCTGACTTTTCCTGCAGCTGGAACCGAAGGCATTCTAAAGGGAGATGGAGCATTGTGCATATGCCCCTGAGGTCTTTCTGACGGTCAGAGGTGACATCAGTTTTTGCACTAAAGGCACGGTTCTCTAAGGTGGACCTGCCACACTTTTGGATTGATTTTTCAATAGAAATTCTTTTTTAAAAAATGTCTGGTTGCTTTATAGGAAATGGCCTTGCTTCCTGTGCAGTAGGCCTTCCCCACGCTAACCTCTCATTTTATTTCATTAACCCTTTTCTGAATGGTGATTAGTGGGCACCAAATGCTAATCTCCATGCCAACTGTGTTAAGGCAGACAATAAATATTCCTATTGTTTTATAAGTGGAAGACCCAAGAGACAGACTAAGAACTTACCCACTAGCCAGGTGGTAGTGGTGCACACCTTTGATCCCAGCACTTGGGAGGCAGAAGCAGGTAGATCTCTGGGAGTTTTGAGGCTACCCTGGCATACAGAGAGAGTTCTAGGATAGCCAGGGCTACACAGAGAAATGTTTTTGTGTTTTTTAAAAAACAAAAACAAAAATAAAACTCAACCAATAACAACAACAAAAAAGAACATATCCACCATTGAAGAGGTCAGCTCAGGAACTTCAGAAAATTCCACCAGACTGTTCCCCTCCTGGAAGAGAAAGGTCATAGAACACTTAGGCACCCTTCGCCTCTAGAAGGGAGATACTAGTTAACATCCCTTACACCACAGGGGGTGTGGACCAACCTGCAGGCCCAGAGCACATGGACACATTCCATAGGACAGACTGTTGGCCACCCACAGACAAGGGAAATTCTTGCCACCTCATTCCCTAAAGACCAATCAGTTTAAAAGTCACACTGTTCTGCCAATTATTGTGCCTAGTTGCTGTTTCTCTAAAAATTGTATAAAGGCTCACTGAATGAGCTGCTCGGGGTTGCCACCTCTCCTTTGAGTGCAGGACGACCCCAAACCCCAATGCATTGGAACAATAAATTCCTCTTGCTTTTTGCATTGATTCTCAGCTTTGCGTGGTTCACTCACGGGGTCCCTGATAGGCTAAGGCTCGCCAGAGTCTTACACCTCCACCAACCTGCCCTCCCTTGCCGTTTACATCCTGGGTCAATTTCCTTTCTCTAAGCAAGGGCTACCACACACTGCACTGCTATTCACTCACTGGGAAGGCCAAGTCCAGGATGCTGGGAATTGCATTCTAGTAGCCCGTGTGTCCAACCTTTTGGCATCGAGGCACAAGGCTGTTGTGCTTGAAAACCACATAATGAATGGACAAAGAGACAATCTGAAAGGAAACAAATCTCAACTATTATTATTACTACTACTTTTTTTTTTTTTTTTTACAGTCTGATCATTATCTGCCTCCTTGTCCACCCTCTCACAATTCCTCATCCCATTCCTCCCTCCCCGCCCTCCTCCAAGAGGATGTCTTCACTCCCTCACTTCCCACCAGGCCTCCCCACTCCCTGGGGCCTCAAGGGTTAGGCACATGTGGACGTGGGTGAGATGGGGCAAGGTGGGGAATGGAGGGGTAGGGGTGTGAGGGGTGGGGGAAGGGGGGTGAGGGTGGTGCTTGGACCAGCTCTTGTATGCTGCCTGGTTGGTGGCTCAGCGTCTGAATCTCAGCATTTTTAAGTCAGTTGTGTTGGGCTGTATTCATAGCCATCCTCGTTGTATGTGGACACAAAGGCAGGTCACTGTTCGGACGTGCCTGAAGCCTCTCCTCTGTTCACTGTGCCTGTTCCAGTTTGTGACCAGCATCTAAAGGCAGAGGAGTCCTTATCCAGGTTGGATGCTTTCAGAGTAGCAACTTGCTCTAGACGTGGCTTCTTTATTTAGGCATTGGGTCCACCCTCCCTACCCCCTTGTAGCGTCATTAATTTCTGAAGCACAGACAAAAATACCACCTGATAAAAGACTGTATTTCCTGATGTCTCTTCATTGTATAGGAGTGTTATTATATTTGAAAATACCTCTAGCTTTTTTTTTTTTTTGCCATAAAACTAAGATTTAAAACCTCCAGCTATCTGTGAATCTTAATAATTTTTATTAACTATGATTGCCATTGTCATCATTATTGTGTGGTGTTTTAGTTTTCTTGCCCCACCTGATTGGTCATACCGGCCTGGCACTCACTGTGTAGCCCAGGCTGGCTTTGAAGTCATGGCAACGCCCTGTCTCAGCCTCCTGAATTCTAGGCATTCTAGGTATGAGCTGGTGTGCCTGGCTTTTTCTGGAAACTCTTTTTGGAGCATGCTGTGTCTCTCTTCATTGCAAAACTGTTGAAGGTTAAAAATATGAGCTGCCATGAAGTTTCGCTACGGTGCTTAAAGCAGACTGTGAAACTCAACTGCGTTTTACTGCCCCGTCACTGAGCGAGGGCATGTTCTGAGTTTTGCTTGGTGGTATCTGGTGAGCCCTGTCCTTTAGCGGCAGGGTTGATGTCTGTAAGAGTGGTCATGGAGTGTGGCATGACAGTGAGGTGCTGTGTGACCGGTGTGCCCTTTTACAGCAGAATATTTAAGAGGGAGTGAATGTTTTCCTAGACTAGTCCCCACCTCCTAATCCTATTACTGATTTTATCAGTCCTCAGCTGTCGAGCCCAGGGCTTTGCCAGTAGAGAATCTTAATATTTTTTGATAAATGATCTATGTTGTTGTTGTTTTTCTTTTTCAACAAAATCACAAGTGTTTAATTTTACCAACAAAGACTCAGGAACCAGGTGTTCTCTGCTACCTCAGAGGGGCAGGGAAACCACCCAACTGACCTTCTTCCTCATCTGAAGTCCCAAAAGGAAGCTCTCCTTCTCCACACCACCTCAAAAACCCTTCAAGCTGAATGTCCCTCCCTTCTGCTTCCTGTGTGCTTCTCTATCCGTCCTCCTGACTTCCTTCTACTCTCTATGACTTTTTCCTGTGTTCACTCCCTGTCAACTGGTTGCTAGCTCTTCCTGTTGACCTATGGTTGACTTTACTTAATCCTGTTTACCATAAGCAAAAAGTTTGTGGATTAAAGGTGTGTGCTACATCACAACTAGACACAGGTTTTTCAGTAACAAAACAATATAGGGGTTCACGGTGTCATCAAATATCTTGTATCAGCTCTGCCAAGTTCAAGTGAATTAGCCAGGGCATGAAAAATAAGGACTGGGTCATTCTGATAAATGGATGTGATCTCTTTCTTCCAGATACAGTAATACACTGTTTGTTCTTCAAGGTATCCAGTGACCGTCTAATTAATGTTACATCTCATATCAACTCCTTTAATTTCCAACCTAATTCCTTGTCCAAGTGATGATTTTTGTCTCCACTTAAAGTGTTTGATTGGTGCAGTTGGAAGCTTTTGATTTGGGTTATAAATAGTGACTTATAGTCACTGGTTCGCAAGAATAATGAGTAAGTTTTGTCAACAGCTTGTTGGTATGTTGTCATAGTCTCATATCTGTTGTTGTAACCAAACACCCAAGGCTAAGTTGTTTATAAAGAAGGCAGCCAATTGAACACCTTATGTTGAAAGCATGCTATTTATCTCCAATTGTATCTCTCAGTGCTATCTTTGGTTGGAGACTAATTTTTATGGCTACAGACCATATTTGTTATCCATTAACTATTACTGATTCTTCTTGGTGGGAGAGGGCAGGATGGGACCCTGAGCCTTTTGCTCATAGGGCCTTCATCAGTACATGTAGGCTAGCATTTCTCAACCTGTGGGTCACGACCCCTTTGGGGTAGAGTGACCCTTTAACAAGAGTCCCATATCAGATATCCTACATATCCTGATATTCAAATTATGATTCATAACAGTAGCAAAATTATAGTTACAAAGTAGCAATGAAACTAGTTCTATTGTTGGAGCCCACCACAGCATGAGGAACTGTTTTAAAGAGTTGTAGCATTAGAAAGGTTGAGAACCACTGTTCTATTCTTGTTGATTCTGAACTGCCTACCTACCTTCCTTTCCTTCCTTCCTTCCTTCCTTCCTTCCTTCCTTCCTTCCTTCCTTCCCTCCTTTCTCTTCCTCCTCTTCCTCTTCTCCCTCCTCCTCCTCCTCCTTCTTCTCTTCCTCCTCCTCTTCTTACTGAGATAGGTTTTTTTTTTTTTTTTTTTTTTTTGTGTGTGTGTGTGTAACTACCCTGGCTGTCCTGGAACTCACTCTGTAGATCTAGGCTGCCACTACCTCCTGAGTGCTGGAATTAAAATCAATGTGCCACCACCACTCGACTCTTTTTTCTCTCTTTTCTATACTCGTATCTCCACCTGCAGAAGAAAAGGAAAAAAAAGATTTTGCATTTTCTTGCTGTCGAAATTATAATCAGCATTTCCATCATTCATTTTTTAAAAATTATTACTGTATCCATATGATGTGTGGGCATGCTCATGCCTCAAGCCTGCATATTAGATCATATGTTTTTCAGGAGTTGCTTCTCTCATTCCATTATGGCTTCCAAGAACTTAGCTGGGGTTGTCAAGCTGGAGCAGCAAATACTTTTACTTACTGAACCATCTCACTGGCCCTGGTATTACCCTCAACTTCATTGCTATCTTGAAATTCCTTCCACCACGTTGCATATTCTCAAAGCCTTTTATGTCTCTCTTCTGTTGCTCAGTTTGTGGCTTATGAATTTTGGCTTTACAGAGATCAAATGTCTGAGACAAGTTTATACAGATTTTTTTTGTAAAGTTGTTTAGATTTTCTAGGACTCCTGTGTGTGTAAGAAACAAGACCCACTTGAATTAGTTACTGGATCACGAGAAAAAGAATATATTTCAAAGAGTTTGGAGGCCACTGGAAGAATGGAAGAAAGACTTACAGGAACCAGGCCAACTTTGGAGAATTTGGGGGCTACAGTCAGTATTCTAGAGCCTGTGAAAACTTCTGTCCTTGTCACATCTACTTCTTCTGTTAATTGTTAAGTCTAACTTCCCCAGGTACTTGGGGACACACTCGTCATTAGGATTGCCACATACAATGCTCAGTGTCCATCTAAGGAACACAAGTCAGATGGGCCTCATGAATCTGTGCACCTGTTATAGAAAGGTGCCAGTAGATGGCAGTCAAGTGTCTTTTTCTAACAAAAGCCTCTCTCTGGGTTTGAGAAAGGGACACATTTTCTACTTTGCACAAAGGCTTCTTAGGGGGTCCACTTGACTCTGTCTTTCTGGAATTCTGAGGTTGTATATTCTTCTTGAATAGGACTAAAGAAGAAAACCTCTCCTGCAAGCTCCATCAGAGATAGCCTAGTTAACACTGTTGATGGACCCGGCTTGGTTTGCATCTTGGCCTAGTTCCTGTGGCTGATACTGACATCCATGATTTAACTCCTCAGACCTCACAGTTCATACTTGATTTCCTTTCTACTTATGAAAGTTCTACTGCTGCCTACAAAACTCAGCAAATCTATGTATGGTTGTCAATGCACTTTTTTAAAGACAAGTGTTCAAAACCATCACCCAACTGCTGAGTCCATTACCAAGGGAAATGGGTATATACCTGCTATGGTTTGACTAAGTCTTCTTTAAAGTCCAGGTGTACCTAGTGTTGTAGCATCAAGGGGTGGTGCCTACAAGGGCCGATTAGGTGACAAGGGCTCCTCTCCTCATGGGTTGATTAAGTCTTTCTGAAAGAGGCCTCACAAAGAATCCCCACAGTCCTGCCTTTCTGCCATTCTCCATGTGAGCACACAAGATTCCTCTGTGGGGAAACCCTGCTACTTAAGGTCCAAGTCTACCATGTCCTGATAGCTCCCCCTGAGCTCTGTACAAAATGGAGGTTTCCCTTTTCCAGTAGGGTTTCCTCCTCTTTACCTTATCTGGGAAGCCCCAACCCTCACACTCTACCTGAGGAATGTCATGTAATCCTTGGCAGAAATCACAGGTTCAACTTCCTGGAATACCTTTCCATGCAACTGAGGTATCCCCAGAACCCGAAACCTCTGCTGAGGAAACTTCAACCTAGGAAGAATCTCTTCCCATGTTGCAAGGTTTAGATAGCCCTTGTTCACCCCAGAACAAAGCATACAATCTGCTTTGTTGACTATTGTCTAAGAGAGCTGTTTTCTAGAAGAGTTGTAACACTGAAGAGCTGTAACATTGAAATCTGAGCAGACCTCCTCCTCCCAGAATTCACTGCTGGACTGGGATCTTGTTGACCCACCCTTCCAGATATCAGGTCATCCTTTCCTTCCTGGTGTGCATCCGGGTCCAGACACCCCAAGGGAAGACATGGACGTCAGAGCTCAGCTCTTCTCCATTCTGTCCTAGTTGGTGTGTAGCAGTGCCTGGAGAAGAAGAGGAAGAAGATGAAGAAGAGGAGGAGGAGAAGGAGGAAAAGGAAGAGGAAGAGGAGGAAGAATAAGAGGAAGAAAAAATGGAACCGCACTTTTCTCCTCCAGAGGGCACAGCAATGAGGACCTCATTGCTTAGAACAGCGCCAGACCCTCACCAGAGAGTGACCCTAACAGCCCCTTTGGGTGATTCAATATTATGAAAGTATCTCTTACCTTCTCAGGGACTGGAAATTTGCTGGTCCTTACAGCCACCTTGAAGTCACTTAAGAGTTAAGGCTTCTATCCTACTGTGTACTCAAATTGCTTGTTTAACCTGCCTTTAAGAGAACAATGTGACAATCAACTCTACTTACCTTGAATATCCCACGTTTACAATGTAAGCTAATGCATAGTTGTAATCTTAGATTATATACTCTTCTGTGCCCCTGGCCCAGACTACGTATGTGTATCATTAGCTGAAAGCAGCAAATACTAAGTTGGAAGCAACTTCTAAAATCTACTATGAAGGCTGAAAGCTACCATTTATGGATATTGCATGACAAACAATGATGGTTGTTATCTGGGTCAGTTAGAGGTAGTGACTTAGTCCGTTGTAAAACTCTGTTAAAGGTTTCTGTAACATTCTGCTCCATTCCTCATCCCACTTGGTGCTTTCTATGCTGTTAAATAATTACAGAGCAAAGTCCTCTGTTAGAAACAGAGACACAACTCATACAGTAGACAGACATAGAGACACGCACAGTCACACAGACAGACACACACTGGGACACACACACAGTCACAGGGACAGACAGATTCTCAATACAGCTTTCAGGCAGGCACAGATTCAGACTCATGCAACAGGCAGACAGACAGACAAGGACTGAAGGCACAGAGAACATGAAGTAGAGAATTTAAATTTGGACTCGCTTTTGGGTAACCTACTCCCAGGGAAAGTTTTAAAAAATGTTTTCTTTTCTTAATGAAACACTGATGTATTACTGGTAACTTGGAGTTAATTACTAATGCATATAATCCATGTACCTCTTGATCTTGGACTTCTCAGCCTCTGGAACCGTGATAAATAAATTCCTAGTCATATAATGTTGCCTATATAACCTGCTTTGCTTTGTTTTGTAGCAGCAGAAGTGGACCAGGGCAATGTTTTTTTGTCAGTCAGGTCAAATTGAGATGCTGTGATTTGCTAGACATTTAATTTAGCCATTTCCATCTGTGATACAATAATACAGGAGAAATAGATTAACTGCAATAAAATTTCCCACTTGTGTTAGTCCTGAGATTTGATGGAGAAAAACCATTTTGGGCCAGATTTGAAGCAAGCTTTATTAAAAATTAAATACTGACCAAGAGGTGGACTTTGGTCAAGCAGGCTCCCTGGATTTTCCCAGTGGAGTGGCCCTGAGGCATGTGCTGCAGGAGTTTATAAAGACAACCCCATAGGCCAGGGCATGTTCAGATGAGGTTTTTTTTGTCATTTTCCATAAACTACAACTCCCAGCATTCCAAAAAGTTACTAGGTCCGTGGGGGGGTGGGGCTTACAAGTTAATTTTGGGTGTTATACTTGGAAAAGCACGCTCATGCAAGCATACACACACAAACAAAAATTAAGAAGAGAGCAAAAGGAAGAAATCTTTAGAAATCTAGTGGGATGCTAACTTTGAGTTCATTCTTAAAAAGGTCTTCTCAGTCAACGTTTACTTCCTTCCGATACTGGACTCGCAGAAGTACATTTCTCCTGACTCAACTGAAGGCCCGCTGGCATTTTGTTCACATTCACATAGCAAATAAAAAAAGAAATCGTGAATTAAAATCAGATTGGCTCTTTTCAAGTCAAATGGCCTTCAAATCTTGATTAGCATGAGTGTGTCCAGTACCGCGATCCACTCGTGTTTCCTAATGTTTCTGGAGTACAATGTTTGAGCACCATTCCCCAGAGCAAAGAAATAGAACCAGTCTGCATATCAACAGATGGATAGATAATGGAAATGTGATATATATATATATATATATATATATATATATATATATATGATTTTCATTCATTCATGATGGAGAATGAAATTATGACATCTGCAGGGAAATGTGTGGAGCTGAAGACCACGCTGTGTTCAGGCTGAGAGGCTCTGCTGACTTGCGGGAAGCCACGAATATTACAGGACCACAGTATGTGACTGGATGCTGCCTTTGAAGTTTCTTGTTTCCCAGAAACAAATCTATAGGGCTTTACCTGGCCTTCCCCGGTCTCAGTTTAATAACTTTTCTTTGGCCTCTGCCTCAGGGCAACTGAAACAAGAGTCAGAATTGTTAAAAACAGAGCTTAGCTGCCCTCTGGCTCCTGGCTAGATTCCAATGATTTGCACTTCATGATGGGAAGATGATCTTTTTTTTTTTCCCTCCCAGGGTGTAGTACACAGAGGTGTTACTAAGTCTGGGTGTTCAATCTTTCTCCATTTCTAGGTCCTTTCTGGGCATCCTTTTCTTGTGACATAACTTTACTGTGGGCCAGATGATCCAACTTCAGTTGGGGTGTGTGTGTGTGTGTGTGTGTGTGTGTGCGCGCGTGCGCGCACATGCTGGCACTCGGAGGTCAGAGGTCAGCCTTGAACCTCTTCCTCTATCTCTTACCTCCTTTTTTTTTTTTTTTTTGAGTCAGGGCCTCTTGCTGAGTCAGTGAGCCCCGGGATCCTCCTGTCTCCAATCCCCTAGCACTGCAGCCTCCTCCTGGTCCTCCTTAGAGGTGTAGATTGGGTGGCTGTCTGACCTCAGTGACTTGGGTCACGACAACCACCAATCTCCTATTCTAGTTCTCCCTGTTGTGTTGACTTCATCTTCTCGGATTCTCCCATGTCTCGGCAGGAAGTTCTGAGTTAATGTCCTTTATACTTTGCAACTCAGCCAGAGAGAATTTTCTCCATCTGATTTCAGATGGAAAATCCTGGATCGGGGCTTTAATAAATCTGTTCTGGGCAAGTTATTGGAACTGAGAAACAGGGACAGGGACAGGGGTCTTTAATCAGCTCAGCTGAGGCCATCTGCCTTCCCATGATGCTTCTGGATGGATGGGCTGATGGGTGGACAGACAAGATACCACCATATTAGATTACCACTCTCAGCCTAGACCCTTGCCACTTGACTTTACTGATACCTGGTATCACTTAATTCGATGGTCTATTCTTTAGGTACTGGGAATTTGTCATCCACTGTCTGCTGCAGTTGTGGTGTTGTGGTTGTTGCACTCTCGGTTAGCATCATGGTTTTGTTTGTTTTTGTTTTTTAATGAATGGCTAGGGCCTGTGAGATGGCAAACAAAGGTGCCCGATACAAGCCTGATGACCTGAGTTTGATTCCCAGGACACCCCCCACACACACACACACACGGGGGAGGGAGGATGTAAAGAGAGAGCAGACTCTCTAAGTCTGTCTTTTATGTGCACAGCCTTAGCATTTCCTCTAGGCTCCGCCCAACGGTTACCTAGCAACTGCCAGGTAGAAGCTGTCCTCTCTCTCTCTCTCTCTCTCTCTCTCTCTCTCTCTCTCTCTCTCTCTCTCTCTCTCTCTCTCTCTCTCACACACACACACACACACGCCCCTATTTTCTCTCTCCTCATCTTCTTCCTCTCCCTCTCTCCACGTGTTCCCCTTTCGCTCTCTTTCAATCTCTTCTGTTTCTCTGCTTCTACTCCCTTCCCTTGGCCCCTTTCCTATGTCCCAAATAAACTTTCTTTTATACTAGGCCTGTCCTGTGGCTGATACTTTGGGGGGCGGGGTCTCAGCATAGGCCTGCTAAGGCACCCAACCCCTCCCGCCGGGTCATGTGCCGCTTCATAAAACACACCACACACAGCAAGCAAGCAAATAAACGTAATGAGTGGTTAAACAGATAATTCGGAGATTTTGAAATGACTCATAAAGAATGTAGAGTTTCCTTTTATAGTAAAATTAAAAAAAAAAAATCATTGTTCCTCTACTTTAAAAACATTGCTTTTTTTTTTTTTTTTTTTTTTTTTTTTTTTTTTTTTTGGGTGATGCCATCCCTCTGGCTTGGGAAAACCAGTCACGCTCTGCCCAAATTATGCCTTTGATGATTGCGGTCCCTGTATATTCAGTTGGGACAGTGATCTCTGGAGACAGCGATTGAGATGGCCAATCACAGGAACATCTACAGCATGCCTGAGTGCAGGTGTTTGATTAGCAGCAGGTGCTGGAGATGTCAGCGCAGGAAATTATAGCCTTCCTTTCTCCTCACCTTCGAGAGGCTTTCGAATTCCTTCGAACTGAAATTTCTGCAAAATGATAAACTTTGTCCAGAACAGCTGCTCCGCAAAGGGGAGTTGAGGTTTTAAAGAGACAGTACAAGCCAGCAGAGATGGTTCAGTGGTTAAAGTATTTGTGAGCTAAGTGTAAGAGTGGGAGTTCAGACCCTCCAGAACTCATGTAAATGCTGGAGGAGCATAGTGGCCCCTGTCTCTCTCCCTTTCCCTCTACCTCCCCGTCCCTCTCCCCCTCCACTCTCTCTTTCTCATGGGCTCTCACACACTCTCACTCACGTGGATTGTGCATGTTGAACCTGCCGTGAATACCTAGGAACCAGAAAACAGGGTTGTACTTCTTCATATGTACACTTTAAAAAAAAAAAAGAGATTGTATCTTTTTTACCTTTCATGATGTGTGTGTGGGTTTGGTAAGTGACTATAGAGCCAAATGGCTATTCGGTGGCTAAAGATTTAGGGACGGAAGATGGCCCAGCAGCTAAGAGCACTGGCTGCCTTGGCAGAGGATCCGGGTTTGATTCCCTGCACTCACATAGCAGCTTACAACTATCTGTAATTCCAGTTCCAGAGGATCCGATACCTTCTTTTGGCCACCATGGGGACCGCACATGCATGCGGTGTCCAGTATGTGCAGGCAAAATGCCCGCATGCATAAAACAAATGAAAATTAAACAAATAAAATCCAACCATGTATAATAATAAGTCCTTACTGAAGTGGATTTTGGCCACTGTCCTTTGGGTCCTGAGATGCATTTTGAGTGTTTTTCCGAGTTCTAGAGAGCTGATATCTGTGATCCCATTTTTTAATTTTCCTTTAAAAAAAGAAAAGGAACCTTGGTTTTCATATTTCCTAGGCTCCCGAGGCTTTCAGGGAGCTGTAAGTTGGGTAATTGCCATTTCTACTTAACTTTGCAATTTTCTGAGCCGACTATCTTTAACTACGAAGGTACAGGCATAAGTCTTGCAAAGTTCAAAATCTATTACCTAGGGATGTAGTTAATGCCTTCCATCTCAAAGTGTAATTGTCTTTTTAAGAGAAAAGCTGGCTAAAGAGAGTCTTGGCTGTTTAAAAAGAAAAAAAAAAACAAATCAACTTTTAAGTCAACAGTTGCTCTAATTGAATTCATTGCATATAGTCTCAGGTGTGGGTAGGAAAAAAAAACAACCAAAAAACCAAAAAAAAAAAACCCAAAAAACCAAAACACCAAAAACCCGAAAAACTAGAAGTATGCATACGTGGGATTTTCCATTTTCTGAATTGGAGGGTTTAACGCAAGGCGATCCAGAGCGCCTCCTACTGGTGGTAGAGTTAAAATGCTTACTCTCATGACTCTGCAAAGTCGCTCTCACCTTCCAGAGACAAAGCCGATCACGTGGTTTGCTTCCGAGCTTGTTCCTGCATCCCTTACCCCTCTTACCCTCCGGCAGTTACTGAACCAGTCGCTGTAGGTGTTTTCTGAAGGAACTCCAGGGCCGAAAACCACCAGCTAATAAAGTCTTTACTTTGGTCTCAGCATCCTCGGATCCTCCGCACACCTTTGTTTAAATGTTTACAGAGGTAAAAGCTTGTAACAGAGCTAATCTCACTTGTCAGCACATTGGGTTCAGGTGGCCTGCCTTTGCCGCTGCTGTGTTTCAGTTACTTCCGATTCAAAACAGAGGACCCGAGGCGAACAAGCGGAACTGCAGTTTCTTTAGTCGCCTAAAAGCCCCATGTCCCATCCTGATAAGCTGGACTCTTTGGAAACCAATACCGCAAGTCCAAACCTGGTCTTTCCAGTCCTTCTGCGCTTGCCAAATTTAGGTCATCATGGGGCTAGTTAGGGCTGGTATGGATTTACCCGCTCACCCAGCAGTGACAGGCACGGAGACTGGGGGTGAGAATGGCCACTCTCATCACTATGACAAAATATTACAGATATAGTTTTATTTTTGCCTTATGATCTTGGAGTTTCCAAGGGCAGATTGGGCAGACCTGGTGTGTGTGTGTGTGTCTTGGGGGAGGGGTT
This sequence comes from Arvicanthis niloticus, assembly GCF_011762505.2. Taxonomy (NCBI): domain Eukaryota; kingdom Metazoa; phylum Chordata; class Mammalia; order Rodentia; family Muridae; genus Arvicanthis; species Arvicanthis niloticus. The sequence goes on from NW_023046287.1 coordinate 58,897, forward strand.
TGGGATGGGAGTGCTTTCGGCTGTGGAACAACGCCTTACCTCATGAGCAAGAGAACAAGGAGAAGGAAGAAAGCAGAGCCCAACATCGCTCTTTAAGGGTTTGCATCTGAGGCGACCCAGGGACCACTCTCTCAAAGTTTACTGACTTCCAGATCTGGGGACCAAGATTTGAAAACATAGGCCATTGGCGAGACTAAATATTCGACACTGATGTGACAGTAGGCGGAGGGAGACAAAGGACCAGCTTTTAACTAGCCACCTGCAGTAATTTGTGAAGTTACTGATGGAAGGCCACTGGTCCTTCAGTGTCCTTTAGTGTCTAGGTGTCTATGCCTTCACTTGGCCCATGTTTCAACAGTGTTTCATGTATTGTTATCCAAGCTGGGCTTGTCACAAGCCTGTGCTGCAGTCTGCGTATGAGGACTGGTGTGCTCTGGTTCTTACCCCAACGGTGTTGGAGGTTTAAGTTCATGGAGGTGAACGGGGACTTCTCGGGCCCTTCACTCTCCTCTAATGTACCTGCTTCTTGGTTCATGCCTTCGGCTTCCTTATGTAAACTCCAAAAGCAGTAGTGGGGTGTGAACGGGGGTAGGGTAAGGATAGGGAGGTGGGAGTGTGTGTGGGGGTGGTCTTGTCTGATTGCATTGTCTCCCCATGGCAGTCTTAGTTGCCCTAACACAAAATTGTGATTTATATGAGTATTTCAGGTCTCAAGGCGGGCAAGTATGGAAAATGTTTTATTCACAGAGAAATTCTGTGCCCCTTGAACTATGCAGAACGTGTAGCAGACAGCATCCTCTGCCTGTCCAAAAATCTCTCTACAGCTTGACTCTGTCCCTACTCTGACTCTGGAGAAAACACCTCAGTCTCATTACACATTCATAGGGGAATGAGAAACGCCCTTCTCCCTGTTCGGATCAGTACCGATAGCATCTAATTTATTGTGCAGAGGTCCACAGGATGTTTAGAGCAGGGGAAACTATATCTGCTGCCTGCATTTCAAACACTGTTATTTAGAGAGAGGCTTGCCATGCGTATCCAAAAGGGTCAGCTTGAGCAGAAGCCGACCAGGTGCTGCTAGTGGGTTGGCTTGCAGGCTCTTCTCTTGGTTCAGGGACTGGGCTGCTACATCTTGAAGAAATTTAAGGAGTGAAGTGCCTGCTTGCTACTGTGCTGCTAGCGCCCCCTTGTGCATGGCCAGGTTATACTAGCGACTTCCTGGAGTCCCTTCTCACTGAGGTCTAATGGCCCCTTCGCGACCTCTTCTCCCCAGCTGTCTCTGCTGCTCACAGATGACCTGATGAAAGAGTATCTGGAGAAAAAAAAAAAGACTAACCAAAGTTTCAGATTTTCAGTATTTTCCAGACTTCCCTGTCTCTCTCTTTTTTTTTCGTTTGCAGGAAAATTTGTATTTTATTTACTTAAAAGTGTGAGTGCTGCGGACCCTGGGTGGGGCCAGGTGGACCCCGTGGGAAGCATTCATACAATTTTAAGATTACGAGTGCCATGTCCACTGGCATATTGCATGATACAAAAATAAGGAATCCTAGCAAACTAGTGGAACCTCAGAATGAACCGAGAACAGGGTGATGACTGCTTCCTGTCTCCTGCCTCCCTTCAGCACTGTTGAGGCCTGAAGAAGATATCAGCCTGGCACCTCCTCATAGTGCCAATGGGATTGCTTGCTACTTCAGAGCTTGTGCCGATTCCCCATTGGTCCAAAGGCTGTATAAAAAATGCCTGCTGCCATGCAATATAGTGGATCTGCACTTTGAAGCTGGTCTCCGGTGTCTGTGACTCTGCCTCCCTCACCCTCTCCTGGATTCCGAATCCCACATAAAAGATTTATTTTTATATTGTTTTATGAGTATGAATGTCTGCCTGCCTGTATGTTTGTGTACCACACGAGTGCCTGATGTCTGTGAAGGCCTGAAGAGAATGCCAGATCCCATGGAACTGGAGTTATAGGTGATTGTGAGCCACCATGTGGGTGCTGGGAACTGAACCCAGGTCCTCTGCAAGGGCAGCCAGTGCTCTTAACCACTGAGCCATCAATCCAGCACTCTACTATAATAAATTTTTTAAAAAGTTCCAAATTTTTATCTGTAATGAATAATTACATATCATTGTGAAATACAATGTAATGTCTCAATGTATACATGTTGTGAATGATAATATTGGGGGTATTAGTATATACATTACACCGCAAATATTTATCCTTGTTTTGGGATTATGAAAATTATGCATTTTAGCTCTTCTAAGATTCATATTATGTTATTAGTAGGCATAGTCATCATACTAGGCAATAGAATAGCTCTTATCTAACTGTAATGTTCTGATTTGAATGAGGTCTCTGCCATATTCTTGGACATTTGAATACTTAATCCCCAGTTGCTGATGCTGTTCAAGTATGGCCTGGCTGGAGGAGGAAATATGTCGCCAGGGTCAGGTTTTGAGAGAGCTTAAAGACTCGCCATTTCTGGTTTGCTCTCTGCTTTGTTAAAAGTGCCTTGTTAAAAGTGAATCAATTCCCAGAGGTCCTGGCTATAAGATGTTAGGAAGAGCTTACAGAGAAACTGGAGGACCAAAAGACGTCATCCGGTTGTCCAGTAGATGTCTCACGATTGTGAGATTATTAGAAATGTGCCAACTTGCAACATCGTCCGTTTATAGCTACAGTTGTCTTATGGTTTGCTGTTTTCTGTAAACTTTTCACGTAGGATGTGTACACTCAGGGCATCCCACAGGTGTTAAGCATTCGGTTTGGTGAAGTGCAATGGAACGAAGACAGATATATTTCCTGTTGGATGAAAATCTATTACTCCAAGGACAGAGGGGCACCCCTAAACCCTTCTCACTTCCCACCCAAGTCCCCTCTTCACATGTGGCCAGATTCTGGTTTCTGGCATCAGGGATAACTTGCCCGAGCTGTGTTTTCGCATCACCGTTTTTTTGCAATACCGTCTTTTCTTAGGGTGATACAATAATTCTATGCAGTGTCAGGCGGTCTTTTT
>NW_023046288.1:0-61850 GCF_011762505.2 Arvicanthis niloticus
ATTGGAAGGATGTGCCTTTGATGGACAGTTGGAAAACCGTCCCCTGTGGTAGACATTGTTGAGGACTTCAATGTGATGGACAGTGGGGATGATGTCCATGTGGTGGACAGTTTGAAAAAGTCCCTGTGGTGGACTTTGGAAGGACCTTCTTTGGTGACAGTGGAAAGGACATCCTTTGGTGGACAGTGGAAAGCTGTTCCTGTGTGGACGTTTGGCAGGACATCCCTTTTGTGTACATTAGGAAGGATGTCTCTGTGCTGGACCAGTGGGAAGTCTCCGGCTGGTATTAAACAGTGGGGGATGTTTCTGTGTGGCACTGGAGACGTCATTTTTGGTGGACTGGTGGGCAGAATGTTTCTGTTTTGAAGAGTGGCAGAGGACATTTCTGGATGGACAGTGTGAAGACGTCCCTGTTGTGCACTGGAATATGACCCGGTGGTCAAAGTCGTGAGGACCCACGCTGTAGTGCACACAGGATGTCCCTGTGGTGGACAGTGGGGAGGAGATTTCTGTTTTGAACAATGGGAAGAACACCCCTGTGTTGGGACAATAGTGAGGACGCCCCTATTGTGGACAGTCGGGAAACATCTCTGTGGTGGGAAGTGGGTTGGACCGTCTATGTGGTTGATGGGAAACATGTGCCTGTGGTGAAGAGTGCATGAGGACACCTCTGTGTTGACATTGGTGAGAACAACCTGTGGGTGGACATTGGGCAGGATATCCCTCGGCTGACCGAGTGTAGGACAAATAGCCTTGTTAGAGTGTGGAGGTGGTTTCTGTGGTGGACAGTGGGAAGGACATTCCCTGTGGTGGACAGTGGGAATGGACCTCCCTGTGGTATACCAGTGGGGAGGTGTCCCTGTTGGCGGACAGTGAGAAGGATGTTTATATTGTGGACAGAAAAAGGACGTCCCTTTTTATGGACATTGGAAGCCCGTCTTGTGGTGAACAGTGGAAAGTGTATCCCTCTGGTGGACATTTGGCAGGACATCTCTGGGGTGGACAGTGGGAAGGACATATCTGTGGTGGACAGTGAAGAGGAAATCGCTGTGTTGGACAGTTGGGATGACATCCTGTGGTGGACAGTGGGAAGGATGTCTTTTTGTGGAGAGTGGGCAGAAATCCCTGTAGTGGACCGGCAGAAGGATCATGCTGTGTGGAACAGTTTGGAGGATGTCCCTGTGGTGGACAGTGGTAAGGACAATCCCTGTTGCTGACAGTGATGAGGAGTCCCTGTGGGGGCAGTGGTGAGACGTTTCTGTGGTGCACAGGAAATCATAAATTTGGTGGACTGGGGAAGGAAGTTCCCTGTTTTGGAGAGTGCAGATGACATCTCTGGGGTAGACAGTGGTGAGGACATCTATAGTGTGCAAAGGAAGATGTCCCTGTGGTGCACATTCGTGAGGACACCTCTGTTGTGCACAGGAGGATGTCCCTGTGGTGAGGTGGGGAAGATGTCTCTGTGGTTTACAGTGGGAAGGATGTCCCTGTGTTTGACATTTGGGAGGAAATCCCTGTGGTGGACTGTGGGAAGGACGTCTCTGAGGTAGACGTTCGTGAGAGAATTTCACTGTTGTGGACAGTGGGGATGATGGCCTTGTGGAGAGTGGGGTGGACGTTGCTGTGGTGCACAAAAAACATCTCTTTGGTGGACAGTGGGAAGGATTTCCCTAGAGTGGAGAGTGCAGAGCGAGATCTCTGAGATGGACAGTGGTAAGAAATTTTCTGTTATGCACAGAAAAATGTCCCTGTGGTGCACAGTGGAAAAGGATATTCCTGTGGTGAACACAAGGAAGGACTTCCCTGTGGTGGACAGCAGGGAGAACCTTTCTGTGGTGGACAGTGGGTAGGATGTCCCTGTGGTGGAAAGAAGGGAGGTAGTCACTGAGGTCAGTGGGAAGGACATCCCTGTGGTATAGAGTGTCTCTGTGGTACAGAGAGTACTTCACTGTAGTGCACACTGAGGAGGCCATCCCTGTGGATTACACTGTGGAGGACATCCATGTGGTGGGACTATGGGGAGGACCTCCCTGAGGTGGACAGTAGGGAGGACTTCCCTGTGGTGGACAGTGGAATGGATGTCCATGTAGTCAACAGTTGGAAGGACATCCCTTTGGTGGACTGTGGGAAGGACAATTTTTTTGGTTTACAGTGGGAAGGGACATTCATGTTGTGGAGGAGTGGGGAGGACCTCCCTGTGTTGGACAGTAGGAAGTATGTCCCTGTGGTGGACATTGTTGAGGACACCCTTGTGTTGGACCCTGTGGAAAAACATCCCTGTGGTGGACAGTGAGGTGGACGTTCCTTTGGTTGACAATGGAAAGGATGTCACTGTGGTAGACAGTTGGAAGAATGTCTTTCTGGTGGACAATGGGAAGGACGTCCCTATTGTGGACAGTGGAGAGGACTTCCCTTTGGTGGATAGTGGGGAGTACGTCCCTGTGGTGGAGAGCAGGGAGGACCTCTCTGTGGTGTACAGTGGAGAGTACTTCCCTGTTTTATATAGTGAGGAGGACATATCTGTGGTGGAGAGTGAAGAGGACCTAACTGGTGGAGATTGTGGAGAACCTCCCTGTGGTAGACAGTGGGTAGGATGTCCCTGTGGTGGACAGTGGATAGTACATTCCTGTGGTGGACACTGGAGAGGACATCCCTGTGGTGGACATTGGAAAGAACATCCCTGTTGTGGACAGTGGAGAGTATGTCACTGTGGTGGACAGTGGAAAGGACATCACTTTGATGCACAGTAGAGAGGACCTCACTGTGGTGGACAGTGGAAAGGACATCACTTGGATGCACAGTAGAGAGGACCTCACTGTGGTGGACAGTGGAAAGGACATCACTTTGATACACAGTAGAGAGGACCTTATTGTTGTGGACAGTGAGAAGAAGGTCCCTGTGGTGGACAGTGGGAAGGACATTTAGATTGTGGACTGTGGGAAGAACATCTCTGTTGTGGACATTGGGAAATACCTTCCTGTGATGAACTTTGGGAAGAATGTCTCTCTTGTGGACAGAGGGGAGGATGTCACCTAGGTGGACAGTGGGAAGGACATCCCTGTGGTGGACAGTGGGGAGAACTTTTCTGTATTGGTCAGTGGGAAAGATATCCCTGTTGTGGACAGTGAGGATGATGTCACTCATTTGGACAGTGGTAAGGACATCCCTGTGGTGGAAAGTAGAGAGGACCTTTCTGTGGTGAACATTGGGAAGAAGGTCCATGTGCTGGACAGTGGGGAGGACATTTATGTTGTGGATTTTGGGAAGGATGTCCATGTTATGGACATTGGAAAAAACTCTGTGTGGTGGACAGTGGGCAGGACATCTCTGTGGTGGACAGATGAGAGGAAATTATTTAATGGACATTGGGAAGGACGTCCCTTTTGTGGACATTGGGAAAGCCCTCCTTATGGTAAACAGTGGGAAAAATGTTCCTCTGGTAGACATTGGGGAAGAACTCCCTGTGGTGTACAGTGGGAAGGATATCCCTGTGGTGGAGAAAGGTGAGGTCGTCACTTAGGTGGACAGTGGTAAGGACATCCATGTGGTGGATAGTAGAGAGGACCACTCTGTGGTGAACTCTGGGAAGAAGGTCCCTGTGATGAATAGTGAGGAGGACATTTATGTTGTGGATTGTTGGAAGGACGTACATGTTGTGGACATTGGTAAGGACCTCTGTGTATTTTATAGTGGAAAGCATGGCCCTCTGGTGGATAGTGGGGAGGACCACCATGTGGTGAACAGTGGGAAGGACGACCCTGAAATGGGCAAAGGAAAGGACATCATTGAAGTGGACATTAGGAAGTACGTTCCTGTTGTGGACAGCAGGGTGTACTTTTCTGTGGTGGACAGTGGGAAGGACATGCCTGTTGTGTACAGTGTGGTGAACATCCCTGAGGTGAACAGAGGAAAGAACATCCCTGTGGTGGACAGTGGGAAGGACATATATGTTGTGGACTGTGGAAAGGATATCCCTGTTGTGCCCAGTGAGGAGCATGTCCCTGTTGTTTACAGTGGGAAGGACTTCACTGTGTTTGATAGTTGGGAGGACATCCATATTGTGGACAGTTGGGAGGATGTCACTGTGGTGGAGAGTTGAAAGGATTTCATTGTGGTGGACAGTGCAGATGACAGCTTTGTAGACACTAAGAACAATGTTCCTATGGTGCACAAGAGAATGTCTCTTTGGTGGACAGTGAGAAGGATGTCCTTGTAGTGGGGAGTGCAGAGTACATCTCTGGGGTGTTCAGTGGTAAGAACATCTCTGTTGTGCACAGGAGGATGTCCCTGAGTTGTACGAGGACATCACTGTGGTGGACAGGCAGAAGGATGTTCCTGTTGTGGTCAGTGGGGAGGACATCCCTGTGGTGGACGGTGGTAAGGATGTCCTTGTTGTACATATGAGGATGTCCCTGTGATGTACATTGGGAAGAAAATCTCTTTGGTGAACAGTGGAAAGGATGTCTCTTTGGTGGACAGTTGGGAGGACCTCCTTGTGGTGGACAGTAGAGAGGATGTTCCTCTGGTGGACTGTAAGATGTACATGTTTGTTGTGGACAGTGTGAATGACATCCCTGTGGTGAAATGTGGAAAGGACTTCCCTGTGGTGGACAGTAGAGAGGACTTCCCTGTGGTAGACAGTGTGAATGAGGTCCCTGTGGTGGACAGTGGAAAGGACATATATGTTGTGGATAGTGGGAAGGACGTCCCTTTTGTGGGCATTGGAAAAGGCCTCTTTGAGGTGGACAGTGGGAAGTGTGTGCCTCTGGTGGACAGTCGGGAGGTCCTCCTTGTGGTGGACAGTGGGAAGGACATCTCTCTTATGATCTAAGGAAAGGATATCACTGAGGTGGACAGTGGGAAGGACGTTCTCTTTGTGGACAGTGGGGAGAAACTTTATGGTGTGAATAGTAGGTAGGACATCCCTGTTGTAGACAGTGGGGAGAACATTCCAGTGGACAATGGGGAGTATTTCACTGTGGTGGACAGTGTGGAGGATGTTACTGTGGTGCCCTGGAGAATGTCCCTGTGGTGCAAAGTTGGAAGGATGTCCATATGGTGGAGAGTGCAGAGATCATCTCTATGGTGGACAGTGGTTAGTACATCCCTTTTTGTGCAGAGGAGGATGACCCTGTGGTGCACAGTGGGGAGGATGTCCCTGTTGTTTACAGTGGGAAGGACTTCTCTGTGTTTTCCTAGTTGGGAGGACATCTGTGTTGTGGAGAGTTGGGAGGATGTACCTAGTTGGAGAGTTGAGAGGTTTTCACTGTGTTGAATAGTGTGGATGACAGCCTTGTCGATAGTAAGGAGATTCCTCCTGTGGTGCACAAGAGAATGTCTCTTTGGTGGACAGTGAGAAGGATGTCCTCGTAGTGGGTAGTGCAGAAGATATCTCTGGTGTGTACAATGGTAAGAACATCCCTGTTGTTCCCAGGAAGATGTCCCTGTGGTGTACAGTGGGAAGGACATAGCTGTGGTGGACTGTGAAGAGAACTTCCCAGTGGTAGACCATTGAAATTATGTCCTTGTGGTCGACAATGGAAAGTACATCCCTTTCGAGGACATCACTGTGGTGGACAGGCAGAACTACGTAACTGTGGTGGACATAGGAGAGGACCTCACTGTGGTGGACAGTGAGTAGGATGTCCTTGTAGTTTACAGTGCAGAGGATACTTGGTAGATGGCGATGAGGACTTCCATGTAGTGCATATTGTTGAGGACAACCATGTTGTGGACAGTGGTAAGGATGTCCTCGTAGTATATAGGAGGATGTCACTGTGGTGGACAGTGGGAATGTCATATGTTTCGTGGACCATGGAAAGGAAGTCACTGTGGTGGGCAGTTGGGAATACCTCCCTGTGGTGGACAGTTTGGAGGACATTTCTATTGTGGACAGGGTAATGGACTTCTCTGTGGCTGAATGGCGGAGGACATCCCTTTGGTGGACAGTGGGAAGTATGCTTCTGTGGTAGAAAGTGGGAATTATGTCCCTGTGGTGGACAGTGGAAAGGACCTCTCTGTGGTGTACAATGGGAAGGACGTCCCTCTGGTGGACAGTTGAGAGTATGTAAGTTTGGTGGACTGTGGAAAGGACGTTCTATGGTGGAAAATGGGAAGACTGTCCCTGCGGTGGAGAGCAGGGAGGACCTCTCTGTGGTAAACAGTGGGAAGGACATCCATGTGGTGGACAGTGGTGAGGACGACCCTGTGGTGGACAGTGGTAAGGATGCCCCTGTGGTGGACAGCAGGGAGGACTTCACTTTGGTGGACAGTGGGAATGACGTCCCTGTGGTGGACAATGTAAACTATGTTCCTGTGGTGCACAGTGGTGAGGACATCTATGTTATGCAAAGGAGGATGTCCTTGTCGTGGACAGTGGGGAGGACCACACTCTGGTAGACTCTGGGGTAGGATGTCCCTGGGGTGTACAATGGGAAGAAAGTTCATGTGGTGGACAGTGGGGAAGATGTCTGTGTTGTGGACAGTGGGAAGTATGTCCCTTTGGTGGACAGTGGGAAGGACATCCCTGTGGTGGACTGTGGGGGAGGAACTCTGTGTGGTGGATAGTAGCATGGATGTCCCTGTGGTGGACAGTGGGTAGGAACCTCTGTTGTGGAGAGTGGATTGGACGTCCTTGTGGAGTACAGTGGGGAGTACGTCCCTCTTGTGTACAGTGGGATATATATTTCTGTAGTGGACAGTTGGGAATACGTTTGTTTGGTGGAATGTTAGGAAAATGTCCCTGTTGTAAACAGTGCGAAGGAAGTCCTTTGTGTGGACAGCAAAAGGATGTCCATGTGGTGGACAATGGGAAGGACGTCCCATTTGTAGCTAGTGGGGAGGTTCTCCCTGGGGTTTATAGTAAGTAGGAAGTCCCTGTGGTGGACAGTGGAGAAGACATTTCTGTTTTGGACAACTGAGAGGACGGTACTCTGGTGGAGAGTGTGAAGGACGTCCCTTTGGTGGAAAGCAGGAAGGACCTATCTGTGGTGGACAGTGGTAAAAATGTTGCCGTCATAGACAGTGATGAGGATGTTTCTGTGGTGGACAGTGGAAAGGGTTTCATTGTGGACAGTGGTGAGGACCTCCCTGTCATGGATATTGGGAAGGATGCCCCTGTGGTGAACAGTGGAAAGGATGTTTCTGTAGTGGACAGTGGAGATGACCTCCTCATGGTTGAAAGTGGAAAAGACGTCACAGTGGTGGACAGTGGTGAGGAAGTTTCTGTGGTGAACAGTGGTGAGGAAGTTTCCCTGGTGTGAAGGAAAACGTCCCATTGTTGGACAGAAGAAAGTACATCTCTGTGGTGGACAGTAGAGAGAAACACACTGTGGTGGACAGTGGGAAGAACATTTATGTTGTGGACAGTGGGAAGGAAGTCCCTGTTGTCAATATTGGCAAGGACCTCCTTGTGGTGAACAGTCTGAAGGATATCCCTTTGGTAAACAATGGGGGGACATCGCTGTGATGGAAATGAGAAAGGACATCCCTGTGGTGGACAGTGAAAAGGACTTTTCTGTGTTGGATATTTGGGATGACATCCCTGTGGTGAAGAGTGGGAAAGACATTTCTTTGGTGGATAGTGGGGTGGAGAATGTTGTTGACATCCATAGTGTGCAAAGCAGGATGTCTCCGTGGTGGACAGTGGGAAGGATGTCCCTTTGATTGACAGTGGGAATGATATCCCTGTGGTAGAGTGTGGTGAGGATGTCCATGTGATGGACAGTGGGGAGGATATCCGTGTGGTGGACAGTTGGAAGAATGTCCCTGTGGAGGACTTTGGGAAGGACAACTCTTTGGTGGACCGTGGCTATGACTTCCCTGTGGTGGACAGTGGGTTAGACCTCTCCATGGTGGACAGTGGGGAGGATGTCCCTACGGTAGACAATGGGAAGGACGACCCTGTTGTAGAAAGTGGGAAGGATGTCCCTGTGATGTACAGTGGGGAGGACATTCTTATGGTGAAGAGTGGTGAGGACCTTTCTGTGGTGCACTGGAGAACGTCCCTTTGGTAGACCGTGAGAAGGATGTCCCTGTTTCGGAGAGTTCAGAGGACATCTCTGGGGTTGACAGTGGTGATGATGTCTCTGGTGTACACTGGAAGATGTCCCTGTGGTGCACAGTCATGAGGATGACCCTGTTGTGCACAGGAGGATGTTACTGTGGTGCACATTAAGGAGGATGTCCATGTTTTGAAGAGTGGGAAAGAACACACCAGTGGTGGACATTGGTGAGGACAACCCTGTGGTGGAGAGTGGGGAAACATCTCTGTGGTGGACAGTGGAGTTTACATCTCTGTGATACATGGGAGAAGGATGTCACTGTGGTGGACAATTTGGAGGATGTCCCTGTGGTGAACAATTGGAAAAACGTCCCTTTGATGGACAGTGGGAAGGACGTCTCTGTGGTAGACAGTGGTTAGAACATCCATGTGATGGACAGTGGGGAGGATGTCCATGTGTTGGACAGTTGGAAAAATGTCACTGTGTTGGACTTTGAGAAGGACATCACTTTGGTGGATAGTGGGAAGGATGTCACTTTGGTGGAAAGTGGAAAGGACGTCCCTTTGGTGGACAGTGGAAAGGACGTTCCTGTGCTGTACAGTGGGAAGTATGTCCCTGTTGTGGACAGTGGGGAGGATATCCCTGTGCTGGACAGTGGAGACGTCATCGCTGTAGTAAAGAGTGGTGAGGATGTTTCTGTGGTGCACTGGAGAATGTCATTTTGGTGGACTGTGGGAATAATGTCCGTATTTTGGAGAGTGCAGAGGACATCTCTGGGGTAGACAGTGCTGAAGATGTCCTTGTTGTTCACTGGAAGATATCCCTGTGGTGCACTGGCATGAGGATGACCCTGTTGTGCACAGGAGGATGTCCCTGTGGTGCACTGTGGGGAGGATGTTCCTGTTTTGAACAATGGGAAAGAACACCCCTGTGGTGGACATTGGTGAGGACGCCCCTGTTGTGGACAGTGGGGAAACATCTTTGTGGTGGACAGTGGGGAGGACGTCTTTGTGGTTGACAGGGGAAAGGTGTCCCTGTGGTGAAGAGTGCTGAGGACAACTCTGTGTTGGACATTGGTGAGAAAATCCCCGTGGTGGATATTGGGCATGATGTCCCTGTGGCTGACAGAGTGTAGGACTTTCCCATGGTGAAGAGTGGGGAGGTGGTTTCTGTGGTGGACAGTGGGAAGGATGTCCTTGTGGTCGACAGTGAAGAGGACATCCCCTGTGGTGGACATTAGAAAGGACATCACTATGGTGGAGTGTAGATAGGACCTCCCTGTAGTATACAGTAAGAAGGATGTTCCAGTTGTGGACATTGGGAAGGACCTCCTTGTGGTGAACTGTTGGAAGGATGTGTTTTGTGGATAGTGGGGATGATATCCCTGTGGTGGTCAGTAGGAAGGATGTCTTTGTGTGGAGAGTGGGGAGAACATCCCTGTTGTGGACAGGTAGAAGAAGGTCCCTGTGGTGAACAGTGTGAAGGATGTCCCTGTGGTGGACAGTGGTAAGGACATCCCTGTGCTGGACAGTGATGAGGATGTCCCGGTTGTGGACAGTTGTGAGGACGTTTCTGTGGTGCACAGGAAAATGTTTTTTGGTGGACCGTCGGAAAGATGTCCCTGTTTTGGAGAGTGCAGAGGATATCTCTGGAGTGGACAATGGTGAGGACATCTATGGTGTGTACCGGAAGATGTCCCTGTGGTGCATATTCGTGAGGACATCTCTGTTGTGCACAGGAGGATGTCAATATTTTTCCACAATAGGAACATTCTTCCCAATGTACACTAAATGATGTCCTCTCCTATATCCACCACAGAGACCTCCTTTCCACTGTCCACCATATGGTGTTTCTACCCACTATCCAAAAGAGGGACATGTTTTCCACTGTACACCACACTGAGGTCCTTCCCAATACCCACAACATGGACATTCTGCCCACAATCCACAACATAAATGTCCTCCTCACTGTCCAACACATGGACCTTCTTCCCAATGTTCACCCCAGAAAGGTCCTTTCTACTTTCCACCAAAGTGATGTCCTTACCACTGTCCAAACCAGTGACATCCTTCCCACTGTCCACAATAGGGATGTTCTTTCCACTGTCCACCTAAGTGACGTCATCCCATCTGTCCACAAGAGGGACATTCTTCCCACAGTTCACCACAAGTAGGTCTTTCCCAATGTCCAAAACAGAGATGTTCTTCCCACAGTCCACAACATAAATGTCCTTCCCACTGTCCTCCACTGGGATCTCCTTCCCACTGTCCACCACAGGGAAATCCTCATTACTGTCCATCAAAGTGATGTTCTTTCCACTGTCCATCACAGGGACGTCCTCCCCACTGTCCACAACAGGGATATTCTTTCCATGGTCCACCACAGCGACATGCTCCCAGTTTCCACCCCAGGAACGTAGTACCCAATGTCCACCAAAGGGACGTCCTATCCACATTGTACCACAGGGAGGTTCTCTCCAATCTCCACCACAGGTAGTTCCTCTCCACTGTCTACCACAGGGACATCATTTCAACTCTCCACCGCAAAAATATTCTCCCCACTGTCCACAACAGACATGTCCTTCCCACTGTCCACCAGAGAGATGTACTACCCACTGCCCTGCACAGGGACATACTACCCACTGTCTACCAAAGTGATGTCCTTCCAATGTCCACCAAAAGTACATCTTTCAACTGCCCACCACAGAGACATCCTCCCCACTGTCCAACACAGGGACATCCTCCCATCTGACCACCACAAGGACATCCTTAATACAGTCCACCATAGAGAATTCCTCCCTGTTGTACACCAATGTGACATCCTTCTCACTGTCCACCACAAGGACATCCTCCAAATTGTCCACCACAGTGATATCCTTTTCACTGTTCACCACTGCGATACCTTACCCTCTTTGCAAAACAGGCACAATTTCCTGTGCACAACAGGGATATACTCACAACAGTGCAACATAGGGACCTCCTTCTTTGCACACCAGGGATGTCAGCAACACTCTCCACCCCAGAGATGTCCTCTGCACTCTCCACGACAGGGACATCCTACCCACTATCCACCAAAGAAATGTCTTTCCCACTACTCACCACAGGAATGTCATCCCAAATGTCCAACACAGAAAAGTGCCCTTCACTGTCCACCACAGTGATGTCCTCCCCACCGTCTACAACAGGGATGTCCTTCCCACAATTCAAAACAGAAAGGTCCTCCATGCTGTCCATTACAGGGACATCCTTCCTTTTGTCCACCACAGTGATATCCTCCCTTCAGACCATAACAGTGATGTCCTTCCCTCTTTACACCACAGGGACGTCCTACCCACTGACCACAAGAGGATCATCCTTCCCACTCTCCACCAAAACGTCTTTCTCAATGTCCACAACAGGGACGTCCTCCCCACAGTCCACACCATATATGTCCTACCAATGTCCACCACAGGGACTTTTTTCCCACAGTCCACAACAGGGAAGTCCTCTCTACTGTCCAAGACAGGGATGTCCTTTCTATTGTTCAGCACAGGGATGTCCTCTGCACTGTCCACAACAGGCATGTCCTTTTCACTGTCCATCACAGGGACCTACTTCCCACTGTCCACCACAGGCAAGTCCTCTATACTGTCCACCACAGTAATCTCTTTTCCACCGTCCACCACAGGGATGTCCACCGTACTGTCCTCAACAGGCATGTCCTTCCCACTGTCCACTACAGGAAGGTACACCCTGCTGTCCACAACACGAACGTACATTCAATGTCCACTAAATGATGTTCTCTCCTCTGTCCACAATAGAGATTTCCTTCCCACTGTCCACCACATGGTGGTCCTCCTCACTGTCCATGAGAGGGACATGCTTCCCACTGCCCACCACATGTAGGTCCTTCCCAATGTCCACAACATGTATGTCCTTCCCACAATCTACAACATAAATGTCCTCCCCACTGTCAAACACATGGACCTTTGTCCCATTGTGTACCACAGAAAGGTCCTCTATACTGTCCACTACAGGGACATCCTCCTGTGCAAAACAAGGACATCCTTTCCACTGTCCACCACATCAATATCCTCCCCAATGTTCACTACAGTGTGGACCTCCCCACAGTTCACCACATGGACGTCTTTACCACTGACCACCAAAGGGACATCCTCCTCACTTTGCTCCACAGGGACATTCTCCTATGCACAAAAGAGACTTCCTCACAACTGTGCACCACAGGAATATTACTTCGACTGTCAACCACATAGACCTCCTTTTTATTGTCCACCATGGGAGGTCCTCACCACTGTGCACCACAGGGACATACTTTGCACTGTCCACCACAGGGACGTCCTTCACACTGTCCACCAAAGGGAGGTCCTCCCTGCTGTCCACCACAGGGGCATCCTTACCACTGTCCATTACATGGTCTTCCTCACCACTGTCCACCACAGTAATGTGCTCCTCACTGTATAAAACAGAGATGTACTCTCCACTGTACAACTCATGTATATCCTCTTTACTTATCAACACAGAAACTTTCTCCCCAGTGTCCACCAGAGGAATATCCTCAACCCTGTCCACCTAAGTGATGTCCTTCCCAATCTTCACCACAGAAACATCTACCCCACTGTCCACTACAGGGATGCCCTTCACACTCCACCAAAGGGTGGTCCTCTCCACTGTCCACCACAGGCATGACCACCACACTGTCTACCACAGGAAGGTCCTCTCCACTGTCCACCCCCAAAACATCCAATCCACCTTCCACCACAGAAACTGTCCATCACTGTAACATCTTCCCCACTTTCAACCACAGAGAGGTCCTCCCTGCTGTCCACCACAGGGATGTCTTTCTCACTCCCCACAAAAGTAACGTCCTCCCCACTGTCCAAAACAGGGATGTCCTCCCCACTGTCCACCAAATGGATGCCCTACCCACTGTCCACCACAGGGAGGTCTTTTCTACTGTCAACCACAGAGAGGTCCTCCCCGTTCTCCACCACAGGGACAGTCTTCCCACTGTCCACCATAGAACGTCCTTCGCACTGTCCACCACAGGGATGTCCTCCTATGCACAACAGAAATGTGCTCACCACTGCACACCACGGGGACATACTTTGCATTGCACACCAGAGACATGTCATTGCCACTGTCCACCAAAGTGAGGTCCTCTCTGCTGTCCACCACAGGGGCATCCTTACCACTGTACACCACAGGGTCGTCCTCACCACTGTCCGCCACAGGGATGTTTACCTCACGGTCAAACACAGGGGCATCCTCACCAATGTCCACCACAGAGACATCCTTCCTACTGTCAACCACATGGAGGTCCTCCCCACTGTCCAGAACATGGATGTCCTTCCCACTATAAACCACAAAACATCTTTCCTAATGTTGACCACAGGAACTGTAGAGTGAAAAATTATGAAGGCCATTTTATGAAATATGTGTAGATTTTTCACCTTAGACTTGAGCAGGGAAAGTGCAGATTCCAGAACGCAGAACTGAAAATAAGATTTCAGGCCTTGACATTCCGGTGAAGGACACTGGCTCTGTATCAGAGGACACTTGCTGGATTACATTCTTCAAGCCTCAGGCAAAGGGCTCACCTCTGTGTGTGTGTGGGGGGGGGGCTGAAGCAGGAAGACACTTTCCTGACCACAAAAAATACAAGCCATCTAGTGGGGCTGTGACTTGAGGAAGTGAGAAATATTTTGTAATGACGGTATAGGGACAGTGACTTGGTAAGACTACATTTTTGAGAAAACTGATTGTACTGAGTAATTTCCATGGGTATTAACCATTCAGGGTGGGTTTCTCTGGAATGTTTCACTATTCTTATATTATATATTCTTGACAACCCCCTCACCCCCACCCCACTCCCCTGGTTTGTGGTTTTTCTCTTTAAAATGCTCCACGGTCTGGATGTTGGGGTCGAACCCCACTCCTGAGGGAGTGTGTGGTGAGACTGCCAGCTGCAAGGCTTCTTCCCTAATAAACCTCTGCTGATTGAATCCAGGTATGGTTTCTTGTGATCTTTGGGTGGTCGCAATTTCCTGAGATTTGAGGAAGGGTCTCCCTATTATGGGGTCTTCAGAATGTCTTTCCAACTGTCGAATACATGGACATGCACCCCACTGTCCACTACAGGGAGGTCTTCCCAACCGGCCACCACATTGAGGTCCTCCCCGTAGTCCACGACAAGGATGTTCTCCACAGTGTAAGCCACAGGGATGTCCTTCTCAGTGTGCACTACAGTGAAGTACTCACCACTCTATACCACAGGAATGTCCTTCCCACTGACCACCTCAGTGACTACCTCCTCTCTTTCCATCATAGGGACATCCTACCCACTGTCCACCAGAGAAATGTTCTCCCTGCTGTCCACGACATTGACATCCTTACCACTATAAACCACAGGGTCTTCCTCACCACTGTCCACCACAGGGAATTCCTTCCCACTGTTCACCACAGGAGCATCTTTCCCACTGTGAAGAACAGGGACATTCTTCTGTGCATAACAGAAATGTTCTTATCACTGTCCATCGCAGAGATGTCCTCTGCACTCTCCACTCCAGGGAAATCCTTACCACTGTCCACCAAAGAAACGTTTTCTTTTGCACCAAAGGAACGTCCTCCCCACTGTCCACAAGGCCATAATCCCCAATGTCCACCACAGTGAAATTCTCTCACCAAGTTCCACTGCAGAGACATTTTTCCCACATTCTACCACAGGGATTTCCTCCGAACTGTCAACCACAGGGACATCCTTCCCACTGTAAACCACAGGGACATCCTCCCCACAGTGCACCACAGGGACATCATCCTGTTCACAACAGGGTTGTCCTCATGACTGTGCACCACAGGGACATATTCCAGTGCACTCAAGAGACATCTTCACCACTGTCCACCCAAGAGATGTCCTCTGCACTCTCCAAAACAGGGACATCCTTTTCAAGGTCCACCAAAGGGACATTCTCAAGTGCACCACAGAAAGGACCTCACCACTGTTCACCACAGGGATATCCTCCCCACTGTTCATCACAGGGACATCCTTCCCACTTTGCACAACAGGGTCATTCATCCCATTGTCTAGAAGTGGGACATCCTTCCCACTCTCCACCATAGAGAGGTCCAACACACTGTCAACCACAGGGACGTCATACCAACTGCCCACCAAATGGATGTCCTTCTCACAGTCAACCACAGGGACATTCTTCCATCTGTCCACTACACGGACATCCTCCCCACTGTCCATCACATAGATGTCCTCAGCACTGTCTACCACAGGGATGTCCTACCCACAGTCTACCAGAGTGTTCCTCCCCACTGTCCACCACAGGGACATCGTCCAAATGGCCAACCACAGTTACATCCTTCCCTCATCTACCACATAGACATAAACCCCACTGTCCACAACAGATATTTTTCTCCACACTCCACCACAGGGTTGTCCTCATCAATGTCCACCATAGTGTGGTCCTCCCCACTGTCCACCACAAGTACATCCTCCTATGCAGAACAGGGATGTGCTCACCACTGTGCACCTCAGGGACATACTTTGCATTGTACACCAGAAACACATCATTCCCACTGTCCACCAAAGTGAGGTCCTCTCTGCTGTCCAACACAGGAAAATTCTTACCACTGTCCAGCACAGGGTCGTCCTCACCACTGTCCACCACAGGGATGTTTACCTCACTGTCAAACACAGAGGCGTCCTCACCAATGTCCACCACAGGGACATCCTTCTTACTGTCCACCACATGGAGTACCTACCTACTGTCCACAACATGGATGTCCTTCCCACTGTAAACCAAAAAACATCTTTCCCAAAGTCCACCACAGGAATGTCTTTCCAACTGTCGACTACATGGACATCCACCACACTGTCCACCACAGGGATGTTTCCCCACTCTCCACCACAGGGTTTTCCTCATCAATGTCCACCACTGGGGTGTTCTTTCCCACTGTTAAAGACAAGGACATCCTCCCTACTGGGCACCACAGGAAAAATCTGTACACAACAGGGATATCCTCACGCCTGTAGACCACAGGGACATCTTTCAGTACACACCAGGGAGGTTCTCACCACTGTCCACCCCAGAGATGTCCTCTTCACTCTCCAAAACAGGGAAATCCTTCCTATGGTTCACCAAAGCGACATTCTACTGTGTACCACAGAAACGTTCTCACCACTGTTCACCACAGAGATGTCCACCCCACTGTCCAACACAGGGACATCCTTCCTACTGTCCAACACAGAGATATCTTTCACACTGTTCACAACAATGATGTCCTTCCAACTGTCCACCACAGAAATATCCTCCCTACAGTCCACAACAGGGATGTCCTTCCCACTATCCACCATGAAGACGTTCTACCCACTGCCCTCCAAAGTGACATCCTACCAACTGTCTAACACCTGAATTTCCTTTCCAATGTTCAACACAGGTACATCTTTCAACTGTCTTCCACAGAGACATTCTCCCCACTGTCCACCACAGGGACATCCTCCCCACCGACCACCACAAGGATGTCCTTCATACAGTCCACCATAGAGAAGTCCTCCCTGTTGTCCACCAAAGCAAATTCCTTCCCACTGTCTACCACAGGGACATCCTCGAAATTGTCCACCACAGTGACATCCTTTTCACTCTTCACCACTGGGACATCCTACACTCTTTGCACAACAGAGACATTTGTCTGTCCACATCAGGGATATCCTCACCACTGTGCACCACAGGGACATTCTCCTTTGCACAACAGGGATGTCAGCAACACTCTCCACCCCAGAGATGTCCTCTGCACACTCCACAACAGAAACATCCTCCACACTATCCACCAAAGAAACGACTTTCCCACTATTCACCTCAGGGATGTCATCCCAAATGTCCAACACAGAAAGTCCTCTTCACTGTCCACCCCAGGGATGTCCTTCCCCCTGTCCACCACAGGGATGCCCTCCCCACTGTCCACCAGAAGAATATCCTTCCCACTGTTCACCACAAAAAGGTCCTTCCCAATATCAACAAAAAGGACTTCTTTCCCACTGTCCATAACATAAATGTTCTTCCCACTGTCCACCACAGTGTGTTTCTCTCTACTGTCCACCACAGAGATGTACTTTCCACTGTCCACCAAAGAGACATTTTCCTTTGCACCAGAGAAACGTCCTCACCACTGTCCACCACTATGATGTCCTTGCCACTTTCCACCATGAGGAGGTCCTCTCCAGTGTCCACCACAGAAACATCCTTTCCACTGTTCACCACAGGAATTTCCTTCCCAATATCCACGACAGGGAGATCCTCACCACATTTCACAACAAGGACGTGCTTTCTGCTTTCCACCACAGAAACATCCTCATCACTGTCTATCACAGGGACATCTTTACCACTGTCCACCACAGAAATGTTCACCCTCCTGTCCACCACAGGTACGTCCTTCACACTGTCCAACGCAGTAATGCCCTCTCAGTTGTTCAAAACAAAAACATACTACCCACTGTCTACTAGAGCGATGTCCTACTTACTGTCCACCACAGGGAGATCTCCCCTCAGTCTACAACAGGGACGTCTTTCCCATTGTCCACCACATGGACAATCTTTCACTGTCCACAAAAAGGACTTCTGTCCAACTGTTTACCACAGGGAGGTCTTCCTAACTGTCCACCACAAAAATGTTCCCAACTGTCCACTACAGAAACATCCATCCCACTGTACACATCAGGGACACACTCCCCACTGTTCTCCACAAGGACGTCCATCTAACTGCCCACAACAGAAAGGACCTACCTACTGTCCACCACAGGGACATCTTTTCAACCGTCCACCCCAAGGATTTCCTCCCCACAGTCCACCACAGGGATGTCCTTCCCACTGTCCACCAAAGGGTCATCCTTCCCACTGTCCACAACACAGACATCTTCCCACTGTCCACCACATGGATGTCCTTCCCACTATCCACCACAGGATCGTCCTACCCACAGTCCACCAGAGTGTGGTCCTTCCCACTATCCACCACAGGATCGTCCTACCCACAGTCCACCAGAGTGTGGTCCTCCCCACTGTCCACCACAAGGACATCCTCCTATGCACAACAGGGATGTGCTCACCACTGTGCACCACAGGGACATACTTTGCATTGTACACCAGAAACACGTCATACCTACCGTCCACCAAATGAGGTCCTCTCTGCCATCCACCACAGCAGCATCCTTACCACTGTCCACCACAGGGTCGTCCTCACCTCTGTCCACCACAGGGATGTTTACCTCACTGTCAAACACAGGGGTGTCCTCACCAATGTCCACCACAGGGACATCCTTCCTACTGTCCACCGCATGGAGTTCCTTCCCACTGTCCACAACATTGATGTCCTTAGCACTGTAAACCGAAAAACATCTTTCCCAAAGTCCACCACAGGAACGTCTTTCCAACTGTTGACTACAGGCACATCCACCCCACTCTCCACCACAGGGAGGTCTTGCCCACCGGCCACCACATTGAGGTCCTTTCCATAGTCCACCACACGGATGTCCTCCACAGTGTAAGCCACAGGAATGTCCTTCTCAGTGTACACTACAGTGAAGTACTCACCACTCTATACCACAAGGATGTCCTTCCCACTGATCACCTCAGTGACTACCTCCCCTCTTTCTATCACAGGGACATCCTACCCACTGTCCACCAGAGAAAGTTTCACCCTGCTGTCCACCACATTGACATCCTTACCACTATTTACCACAGGGTCGTCCTCACCACTGTCCACCACAGGGAATTTCTTCCCACTGTACACCACAGGAACATCCTTTCCACTGTGCACGACACGGACATTCCTCTGTGCATAACAGAAATGTTCTTACTACTGTCCATTGCAGAGATGTCCTCTGCACTCCCCATTCCAGGGAAATCCTTCCCACTGTCCACCAAAGAGACTTTTCTTTTGCACCAAATAAACGTCCTCACCACTGTCCAAAAGGCCATCATCCCCACTGTCCACCACAGTGAAATTCTCTCACCAATGTCCACTGCAGAGATATTTTTCCCATATTCCACCACAGGGATTTCCTCCCAACTGTCAAACACAGGGACATCCTTCCCACTGTAAACCACAGGGACATCCTCCCCATGGTGCACTACAGGGACATCCTCCTGTGCACAACAGAGACGTCCTCACGAATGTGCACCACAGGGATATCTTCTGGTGCACACCGTAGACGTCCTCACCACTGTCCACCCCAGAGATGTCCTCTGCACTCTCTAAAACAGGGACATCCTTCCCATGGTCCACCAAAATAATGATTTTCTGTGCACCACAGAAAAGTCCTCACCACTGTCCACCACAGGGACCTCCTCATCACTGTACAGCACAGGGATGTCCTTACCACTGTCCAACACAGGGACATCCTACACACTGTTCATCACAGGGACGTCCTTCTTCCTGTCTACCACAGGGATGTCCTCCCCACTCTTTACAAAAAGACATTCTTCCCAGTATCCACAACAGGGATGTCATCGCAACTGTACAACACAGAGAGTTCCTCTTCACTGTCCACCAAAGAGATGTTCTTTCCACTGTCCACCACAGGGATGTTCTTCCAACTGTCAAAATACTGATATCCTTCCCACTGTTCACCACAAGGAGGTCCATCCCAATGTCCACAAAAAGATGTCCTTTTTACTGTCCACAACATAAATGTCCTTCTCACTGTCCACAACAGGGAAGTCCTTCCACTGTCCACCACAGGGATGTCCTTTCCACTGTCCAAAAATGGGACTTCCTTTCCACTGTCCACTACAATGATATCCTTCCCAATGTCACTCTAAGTGATGTCCTTCCCAAAGTCCACCACAGGAATATTCTTCCAATTATCCACCACATAGACATCCTCCGCACTGTCCTTCACATGGATGTCCTCACCACTGTCTACCACAGGGACGTCCTTCCCACTGTCAAACAAATGGACATCCTTCCAATTGTTCACCACAGGGACATCCTCCAAAATGTGCACCACAATGCCATCCTTCCCCTGTCTACCACAGGGACGTAAACCACACTGTCCACCACAGGGATGTTTCCCCACTGTCCACCACAGGGACATCCTTCCCACTGTCCACCATAGAACGTTCTTTCCACTGTCCACCAGAGGTACATCCTCTCCACTGTCAACCAGAAGGACGTCCATCCCATTGTACACCACAGAGAGATCTTTTCCACTAACCACCACAGAGACATTCTTCCACAGTCTATCACAGATTTGTCCTCCCTACTGTCCAGCACTAGGATGTCCTCCTTTCTTTAAACAGGGATGTCCTCCCAACTGTCCACCAGAGAGACATCCTACCCGTGTCGACAACAGGGTGGTCTTCCCCACTGTCCACCATAGGGACGTACTCCCCTTGTCCACAATATGGACATCCTACCACTGTCCACAAAAAGGACATTATTCCCACAAATTTTCACAGGGATGTCCTCCCCACTGTCCACTACAGGGAAGTTCTTCAAACAGTCCACCACAGGGAGGTCTACCCAACTCTCCACCACAGGGATTTCCTCCCCACTGTCCATCAGAGAGAGGTCCTCCCCACAGTTCACCACAGGGATGTCCTCCTGTGTACCACAAGGACATTTATAAAACTGTCCACCACAGGGTCATCTTCACCAATGTCCAGCACAGTGACACCCTTTCCACTGTTGACCACAGGGACATCCTCCTGTGCACAACAGGGACATCCTGACCAATGTGCACCACTGGGATATCCTTTCCACTGTCTACCACAGGGACATCCTCCCCAATGTTAACTACAGAGTGGATATCCCCACAGTTGACCACATTGACGTCTGCCCCACTGTCCACCAAAGAAATATCCTCCTCACTTTGCACTACAGGGACATCCTCTAATGCACAACAGGGATGTCCTCACAACTGCACCAAAGGAATATTTTTTCCACTGTCCACAACAGAGATGTTCTTCCCACTGTAGACCACAGAGATGTCCTCCCTGCTGTCCACCACAGGGACATTCTTCCCACTTTCCACCAAAGAAATATCCTCCCCGCTGTCCACCAAAGATATGCCCTCTCCACATTCCACCACAGAGACGTCCATACCACTGTCCACAACAGAAATGTCCTCCACACTGTCCATCACAGGGAAGTCCTCCCAATTGTCCACCAAAAAGACGTCCTTTCCACAGTCCACCAAAGAGATGTCCTTCCCACTGTCCATCACAGGGACATTCTCCTGCGTACTACAAGGACATCCTTACCACTCTCCACAACATGTGTGTTTTCAACAATATGCACTATATGGAAGTAGTCACATCTGTCCACAACAGAGACATCCATCTGCCTGTCCACACAGTGATGTCTTCTCCACTGTCCTCCAAAGTGATGTCCTTCCCACTGTTGACCACAAGGACCTCATTTCAATGGTCTACCACAGGGAAGTCCTCTTCACTGTCCACCACGGGGCTGTCTTTCCCACTGTACACCACAGGGACATCCTCCTGTGCAAAACAGGGATGTTCTCACCACTGTCCATCACAGAAATGTCTTCTGTCCTCCCCACTACAAGGACATCCTTCTCATTGTCCACCAAAGAGACTTTTTCTTGTGCACCAGAAAAGTGTTGTCCTTACTGTCCACAAGGCCATCATCCACACTGTCCACCACAGTGAAATCTGCTCAACTCTCCAATACAGGGACATCCTCCCAACTCTCCAAAACATGGATATCCTCCCAACTATCCAGCAGAGTGAAGTCCTTCCCACTGTAAAAAACAGGGACATCCTCCTCATGCACAACAGGGACACCCTCCTGTGCACAACAGGGATGTCCAAACCACTATCCATGACACAGATGTCCTCTGCACTCTCCTCCATATGGATATGCTTCCAACTATGCACCACAGGGACATTCTCCAGTGCACCACAATGACATCCTCCACGCTGTCAATCACAGTGAAATCCTCCCCACTGTTCACCAATGAGATTTCCTCCCCACTGATTACTACAGGGATGATGTTTTCCCCACAATTCACACCAGAAAGGTCCTCCCCGCTGTCCACCAAGAAAACGTCCTTCCCACTGTCCACCTCTGTGATATCCTCACGACAGATCATAACACGGATGTCCTTCCCTCTGTCCACCACAAGGAGGTCCTCCCCACTGTCCACCAGAGGGACACCCTTCCCACTGTCCACCATAAAGTGGTCTTCCCTATATCCACAACAGGGACGTCCTTCCCACTGTCCACAACATACATGTCCTCCCCACTGTCCACAAGAGGGACCTCCTTTCCACTGTCCATCACAGGGAAGTCCTCTCTACTGTTCACCATAGGGATATCCTTTCCACTGTCAACCACATTGACGTCCTCATCACTGTCCACAACAAACATGTACATCCCACTGTAGAGCACAGAAACTTCCTCTCCACTGTCCACCTCAGGGAGTTCCTCCCAACTGTCCACCACAGGGACTTCCTTTCCACTGTACATCAAAGAGATGTCCTTCCCACTGTTCAACACAGGGCCATCCTCCTGTGTACCACAAAAACATCCTTACCACAGTTCACAACATTGTTGTCCTCACCAATGTCCACTACAGGGACATCCTCATCACTGTCCAAAACATATATGTCCTCCCCACTGTCCACCACAGGGACCTCCTTCCCACTGTCCTCCACAGAGAAGTCCTCTCTACTCTTCACCACAGGGATATCCTTTCCACTGTCCACGACATTGACGTCCTCAGTACTGTCCACAACAAACATGTACATCCCACTGTCCACCACAGAAACATCCTCTCCACTGTCCACCTCAGGGAGGTACTCCCCTTTGTCCACCACAGGGATGTCCATTCCACTGTACACCAAAGAGATGTCCTTCCCACTCTCCAACACAGGGCCATCCTTCTGTGTACCACAAGGACACCCTTACCACTGTCCACACCATGGTTGTCCTCACCAATGTCTGCTACAGGGACGTCCTCATCACTGTCCACAACATGAATATATTCAACACTGTAAACCACAGGGACATCCAACACATTGTCCACCACAGGGAGGTCCTCGCCACTGTTCACAACAGAAACCTCCTTCTGCCTGTCCACCACAGTGATGTCCTCCGTACTGTACACCTCAGGGATATCCTCCTGTGCACAACAGGGATGTTCTTACCACTGTACAACCCAGAGATGTTCTCTGCACTCACCACTACAAGGACATGCTTCTCACTGTCCACCAAAGAGACATTCTCTTGTGCACCACAGGAACTTTGTTCTTACTGTCTACAAGGCCGTCATCTGCACTGTCCACCACAGTGAAATCCTCTCAACTCTCCATCACAGTGATATCCTCCCAACTGTCCACAACAGGGATGTCCTCCCAACTATCAAACACATGTACATGAAGTCCTTCCCACTGTAAACAACAGGGACATCTTTCTCACTGGGCACAACAAGGATGTCCTAACCCCTGTCCACCACAGTGATGTCCTCCGAACTCTCCACCATATGGACATACTTCTGACTATGCACCACAAGGACGTTCTCCAGTGAACCACAGTAACACCATCCCCATGGTCCACCACAATGAAATTCTGCACACTGTCTACCACAGGGATGTCCTCCCCACTGTCTACAACAGGGATGTCCTTCTCACAATTCAAAACAGAAAGTTCCTCCCTGTTCTCCACCACATGGATGTCCTTCCCTCAGTCCACCTATGTGATATCCTCCCCTCAGAACATAACAAGTATGTCTTTACCACTTTCCACCACAGGGACGTCCTCCCCACTGTCCACAAGATGGTCATCCTTCCCACTGTCCACCAAAAGGTCTTTCCCAAAGTCCACAACAGGGACATCTTTGCCACAGTCCACACCATATATGTCTTTTCAATGTCCAACACAGGGACCTGCTTCCCATTGTCCATTACAGGGAAGTCCTCTCTGCTGTCCACCACAGTGATGTCCTTTCCACTGTCCACCACAGAGATGTCTACCACACTGTCCACAACAGGCATGTCCTTCCCACTGTCCAACACAGAAAGGTACACCCTGCTGTCCACAACAGGAACATACTTCCACCTCAATGATGTCTTTTCCTCTGTCCACCACAGGGACGTCCTTCCCACTGTCCACCACGTGGTGGTCCTCTCCACTGTTTACCAGAGTGACATGCTTGCCACTGTAGAACACACGGAGGTTTGTTCCAATGTTCACAACATGGACGTACTTCCCACAATCCACAACATAAATGTCCTTCCCACTTTTTACAACAGGGACCTTTTTCCCACTGTTCACTACAGAGAGGTCCTCTCTACTATCCACCACAAGGAAGTCCTTACCACTGACGACCTCCCCGCTCTCTACCACAGGGATATACTTCCCACTGTCCACCACAGGGAGTTCCTCTCCAATAACCATCAGAGGGACATCCTTCCCACTGTTCACCACAAGGAAGTCTTTCTTAATGTCCATAACAGAGACGTCCTTCCCACAGTCCACAAAATATATGTCCTTCCAATGTCCACCACAGGGACCTCCTTCTCACTGTCCACCACAGGGAATTTTTCTCTACTGTCCACCACAGGTATGTCTTTTCCACTGTCCACCACAAGAATGTCCTCTGCCCTGTCCACAACAGGCATGTCCTTCCCACTGTCCACCACAGAAAGTTCACCCTGCTGTCCACAACAAGAACTTACTTCCCAATGTCCACTAAAATATGTCCTCTCCTCTGTCCACCACATAGAAGTCCTTTCCACTGTTCACCACATGGCAGTCTCCCCACTGTCCATGAAAGGGACATGCCTCCCACTCTCCACCACATGGAGGTCCTTCCCAATGTGCACAAATAGACTTCCTTCCCACAATCCACAACATAAATGTCCTCCCCACTGTCCAACACATGGACCTTCTTCCCACTGTTCACCACAGAAAGGTCCTCCCATCTGTCCACCACAGGGATGTCCTTCCCAATGTCCACCTAAGTGATATCCTTCACTCTGTCCACAAGAGTGACATTCTTCCCACAGTTCACCACATGAAAGTCTTTCCCAATGTCACCAACAGAGATGTTCTTCCCACAGTCAACAACATAAATGTCCTTCCCACTGTCCACCACAGGTACCTCCTTCCCACTGTCCACCACAGGAAGGTTCTCTCAACTGTCCATCAAACTGATGTCCTTTCCACTGTCCACTGAGGTATGTGCTGCACACTGTCTACCACAAGGACGTCCTCCCCAATCGTCACCACAGGTAGTTCCTCTCCACTGTCCACCACAGTGACGTCATTTCAACTGTCTACCACAGAGACATCCTCCCCACTGTCCACTACAGGGACATTCTCCCCACTGACCACCACAAGGACATCCTTGATACAGTCCACCATAGAGAAGTCCTCCCTGTTTTATACCAAAGGGACATCCTTCCCACTGTCGACCACAGGTACATCCTCTCCACTGTCCACCAGATATATGTCCTTCCCATTGTACACCACAGAGAGGTCTTTTCTGCTGTCCACTTCAGGGACATTCTTCCCACTGTCCACAATAGTGTGTTTCTACTGTCCACCGCAGTAATCTACGTTCCACTGTCCACCAAAGGGACGTTTTCCTTTGCACCAGAGAAAATTCCTCACCACTGTCCACCACAGAAACGTCCTCACCACTGTCCACCACTGTGACATCCTTTTCACTTTCCACCATTAGGAGGTCCTCTCCACTGTCCACCTCAGAAACATCCTCATCAATGTTTATCACAGGGACACCTTTACCACTGCCCACCACAGAGAGGTCCTCCCTGTTTTACAACACAGTGACGTCCTTCACATTGTCCACCACAGTAACGTCCTCTCAGTTGTCCAAAACAAAAACATACTCGCCACAGAGAGGTACTACTTCCTGTCCACCACAGGCAGAACCTCCCCACTGTCTACAACAAGGACGTTCTTCCCATTGTCCACCACATGGACATCCTTTCGCTTTCCAAAAAAAAGTTCCTTCCCACTGTTTACCACAGGGACATCTTCCTAACTGTCCAGCACACAAATATGTTCCCAACTGTGACTACAGAAACATCCATTCCACTGTACACAATAGGGACATACTCCCAACTGTCTTCCACAAGGATGTACATCCCAATGTCCACAAGAGAAAGGTCCTACCCATTGTCTACCACAGGGACATCCTCACAACTCTCCACCCCAAGGAGTTGCTCCCCACAGTCCACCACAGGGATGTACTCACCACTGTCCACCAAAGGGAAGTCCTCTCCACATCCACAGGGACGTCCTTCCCACTCTCTACCAGAAAGACATCCTTACAACTGTTGACCTCAGGGACATCCTCCCCAGTGTCAAAAAAAGGGACGTCCACCCCACTGTCCATCAAAGGGATGTTTTCCACATGGTCCAACACAGGGGCATCCTCACCAATGTCCACCGCAGGAATATCCTTCCTACTGTCCACCACAGGGAGGTCCTCCCCACTGTCCACAACATGGATATCCTTCCCACTGTAAACCAAAGAATTGTCCTTCCCACAGTCCACCACAGGGACGTTCTCCCAACTGTCAACTACATGGACATCCACCCCACTGTCCACCACAGGGAGGTCCTCCCCACTCTCCACCACAGGGACGTACTCCCCATAGTCCAACACACAGATGTCCTCCATAGTAAAATCCACGGGGATGTCCTTCTCAGTGTGCACTACAGTGAAGTACTCACAACTCTATACCACAGGGCTATTCTTCCCACTGACTACCTCAGTGACTACCTCCCCTATTTCCATCACAGGGACATCCTACCCACTGTCCACCATAGAATGGTTCTACCTTCTGCCCACCACAGGGACATCCTTACCACTATTTACCACAGGGTCGTCTTCACCAATGTCCACCATAGGGAAATTATTACCACTGTTCACCACAGGAACATCCTTTCCACTGTGCAACAATCACATTCTTCTGTGCATAACAGAAATATTCTTACCACTGTCCATCTTAGAGATGCCCACTGCACTCTCCACTCCAGTCAAATACTTCCCACTGTCCACCAAAGAGACGTTTCTTATGCACCACAGGAATCTCCTCCCCAGAGTCCACAAAGATATCATCTCCACTGTCCACCACAGTGAAATTCTCTCAACAGTGTCTACTACAGAGATGTCCTTCCCACAGTCCACCACAGGGATTTCCTCCCAACTGTCAAACACAGGGAAGCCCTTCCCTTTGTAAACCCCAGGGACATCCTCACCACTTTCCACCACAGGGACATCCTCATCACTGTCCAGTACAGGGATATCCTTACCACTGTCCACCACAGGGACATCCTCCACACTGTTCACCACAGGGATATCCTTCTGCATGTCCACCACAGGGATGTCTTCCCCACTCTCCACAAAAAGACAACCTTCCCACTATCCACCACAGGAATGTCATCCCAAATGTCCAACACAGAGTTCCTCTTCACTCTCCACCACAGAGATGTCCTTCCCACTGTTCACCACAGGGATGTCCTCCCAACTGTTCACCAGAGGGATATCCTTCCCACTGTTAACCATAAAAAGGTTCTTCCCAATGTCCACAAAAGGGACGTTCTTTTTACTGTCCACAAAATAAATGTCCTTCTCACTCTCCACAACATGGACATACTACCCACTGTCTACCACAGTGAGGTCCTATCTACTGTCCACCCCAGTGATGTCCTTTCCACTGTCCACCACAGGGACGTCCTCCCCACTCTCTACCACAAGGACATCCTTCTTCATGTCCACCTCAGAAACCACCTCCCCCTGTCCAAAATGGGATCATGCTAAAATTTGACAGCCACAGGAACATCCTGCCCAATGTCCACCACAGGGATGTTCTCAACAGTGTCCAACACAGAGTTGTCCTCAGCACACTTCACCACAGGGACATCTTTCCCCTGTTAACCACAAAGGCGTCCACCCCACTGTCCACTCCAGAGATGTTTCCCCACTCTCCACCACAGGGTTGTCCTCACCAATGTCCACCACTGTGGTCTTCCCACTGTTCAAAACATAGACATCCTCCCTACTGTGCACCACAGTAACATTCTCCTTTGCACAACAGGGTCATCCTCATGACTGTGCACCACAGGGATATCTTCCAGTGCACACCAGACATATCTTCACCACTGTCCACACCAGAGATGTCCTCTGTACTCTCCAAAACAGGGACATCCTTTCCATGGTCCACCATAGGACGTTCTCCAGTGCACCACAGAATGGTCCTCACCACTGTTCACCACAGGGATGTCCTTCCCACTGTTTATTACTGGGACATCCTCCCCACTTTCCATCACAATGTCGTCCTTCCCATTGTCCACCACAGGGACATCCTTCTGCCTGTCCAACACAGTGAATTTTTCCCCACTGACCTTCAAAGGGATGACCTTCACACTGTTGACACAAAGACATCATTTCAATGGTCCACCACAGAGAAGTCCTCTTCACTGTCAACCACAGTGATGTCCTTCCCACTGTACACCACAGAAACATCCTTTGGTGTACAACGGGGATGTCCTAACCTCTGTCCACCACAGAGATATCCCCTGCACTCTCTACCATATGGACATCCTTCTGACTATGCACCACACAGACATTCTCCAGTGCAGTACAGTAACATCCTTTCCACTGTCCATCACAGTGAATTCCTCCCCACTGTTTTTAACACTGGGATTTCCTCTTCACTGTCTACAACAGGCATGTCCTCTTGCAATTCAAAACAGAAAGATCCTCCCTGCTCTCCACCTCAGGGAAGTCCTTCCCTCTGTCCACTTCATTGATATCCTCACCTCAGACCATGTCAAGGATGTCCTTCCCACTGTCCACTACAGGGACATCCTCCCAACTGTCCACCCAAGGGCCATCCTTCCTACTGTCCACAAGAAGAAAGTCTTTTCCAATGTCCACAACAGGGACGTCCTTCCCAAAGTCCACACCATATATGTCCTTCCAATGTCCATCTCAGGGACCTCCTTCCCACTGTCCACCACAGGGAATTCCTCTCTACTGTCCACCCCAGGAATGTTCTTTGAAAAGTCCACAAGAGTTATGTCCTCTGTACTTCCCATTGTCCACCTTAGTGATATCCCCTCCTCAGATCATAACAGGGATGACCTTCCCACTGTCCACCAGAAGGAGGTACTCCCCACACTCCACCAGAGGCACACCCTTCTCACTGTCTCTACTATTGTTTCTCTACTGTCCACTACAGGGATGTCCTTTCTACTGTCCACCAGAGTGATGTCCACTGCACTGTCCACAAAAGGCATGTCCTTACCACTGTCCACCGCAGAAAGGTACACCCTGCTGTTCACAACAGAAACATGCTTCCTAATGTCCACCTCAATGATGTCCTTTCCTCTGTCCACCACAGGGACGTCCTTCCCTCTGTCCACCACATGGTGTTCCTCCCACTGTCCACAAGTGGGACACACTTGCCACTGTAGAACACACAGAGATCTTTCCCAGTGTCCACAACATGTATGTCCTTTCCACAATCCACAACATGACCTTCACATTCTCCAACACAGGGACCTTTTTCCTACTCTTCACTACAGAGAGGTCCTCTCTACTATCCACCACAAGGATATCCTTAGCACTGTCCACCTAAGTGATGGTCTCCCCTCTTACCACCACAGGGACCTCCTTCCCACTGTCCACCACAGGGAAGTCCTCTCTTCTGTCCACCACAGATATGTCCTTTCCACGGTCCACCACAGGGATGTCCTCCGCCCTGCCCACAACAGGCATGTCCTTTCCATGGTCCACCACAGGGAAGTCCTCTTTATTGTCCACCACAGGGATGTCCTTTCAACTGTCCACCAAAGTGATGTCCTCCGCACTGTCTTCAACAGTAATGTCCTTCCCACTGTCCAACACAGAAAGGTACACCCTGCTGTCCACAACAGGAACGTACTTCTCAATTTCCTCTAAATGATGTCCTCTCCTATGTCCTATGGACAGTGAGAAGGACAGTGAGACGTCCTTCTCACTGTCCACCACATGGTGTTTCTTCCCACTGTTCACTAGAGAGACATGATTCCCACTGTCCACCACACGGAGGAACTTCCCAATGTCTACAACATGGACGTCCTTCACACAATCCACTACATACTTGTCCTCCCCACTGTCCAACACATGGAACTTCCTACTTTTCACCACAAAACGTCCTCTCTACTGTCCAGCACAGGGATGTCCTTAACACTGTCCAAACCAGTGACATCCTCCCCGCTGTCCACAACAGGGATGTTCTTCCCACTGTCCTCTACAGAAAGATCCTCCCCACTTTTCACCACAGGGATGTCCTTCCCACACTCCACCTAAGTGACGTCCTCCTGTCTGTCCACAAGAGATATATTCTTCCCACAGTAAACCACAAGGAGGTTTTTTCCAATGTCCACAACAGTGATTGTCTTCCCACAATCCACCACATAAATGTCCTTCCTACTGATCACCACATGGACCTCCTTCCCACTCTCCACCACAGAAAGGTCCTCTCTACTTTCCATCAAAGTGATGTTGTTTCCACTGTCCACCACAGATATGTCTTGCCCACTGTCCACAACATGAATGTTCTTTCCACTGTCCACCACAGGGACGTCTGACCCCCGTGTTCATCATAGTAACATACTACACACTGTCCCCCACAGGGACATCCTACCCACTGCCTAACACAGGGAGGTCCTCTCCAATCTCCACCACAAGGAGGTCCTCTCCACTGTCCACCACAGGGACGTCACTTCAACTGTCCACCCCAGATGTATTCTTACTACTGTCCACAATAGTGATGTCCTTCCCACTGTCCAACACAGAGACTTTCTACCCAATGTACTCCACAGTGACATCCTACCCATTGTCTACCACATGGATGTCATTATCAGTGTCCACGAAAGCGATGTCCTGCCCACTGTCCACCACAGAGATGTAATTTCCCCCGTCTGCCAAAGGGACATTTTCCTTTGCCCCAGAGAAACTTCCTCACCACTGCCCAACACAGAAACGTACTCACCACTGCCCAAAACTGTGATGTCCTTTCCAGTTTCCACCATGAGGAGGTCCTCTCCACTGTCCACCACAGAAACATTTTTTTCACTTTTCACCACAGGATCATCCTTCCCAATATCCATGACAGGGAGGTCATCACCAATGTCCACAAAAGGGACGTCCTTTCTACTGTCCACCACAGAAACATCTTCATCACTGTCTATCACAGGGACATCTTTACCACTGTCCACCACAGAGAGGTCCTCACTGCTGTCCACCAAAGGGACATCCTTCATACTGTCCACCACAGTAACGTCCTCTCAGTTGTCCAAAACAGAAACATCCTCCAAACTGTCCACCACAGGGATGTCCTACTTACTGTTCACCACAGGGAAAACCTCTCAACTGTCTACAACAGGAACGTTCTATCCAACACATGGACATCCGTTCGCTGTCAACAAAATGGACTTCCTTCCCATTGTTAACCACAGGAACGTCTTCCTAACTGTCCACCACACAAACATGTTCCCAAATGTCCATTACAGAAACATCTATCCCACTATACACAACAGGTACGTAGTCCCCACTGTCCTCCACAAAGACTTCTATTCCACAATTCGCAAAAGAAAGGTCCTACCCACTGTCCACCACAGGGATATCCTCTCAACTGTCCACCCCAAGGAGTTCCTCCCCCAGAGTCCACCACAGGGATGTCCATCCCACTGTCCACCAAAGGGACATCATCCCACTGTCCACAACACAGACATCTTCCCCACTGTCCACCACATGGACATCCTTCCCACTGTCCACCACAGGAACATCCTATCCCACAGTCCACCAGAGTGTGGTCCTACACATTGTCCACCACAATTACATTCTCCTGTGCACAACAGGGATGTCCTCACCACTGTGCATCACAGGGAAATACTTTACATTGTCCACCACAGAGACATCCTTTCCACTGTCCACCAAAGTGAGGTCCTTCCTGCTGTCCACCACAGAGGTATCCTTAGCACTGTCCATCACAGTGTTATCCTCACCACTGTCCACCACAAGGATGTCCTTCCCACTGTTCACCAGAGGGACATCTTCCCCAAGGTGCACAAAAGTGACATCCTTTTACTATCCACAACAGTGATGTACTTCCCACTGTCCACCACAGAGAGGTCCTCCGTGTGCTCCACCACAGGCACAGTCTTCCCACTGTCCACCATAGAATGTCCTTTCCTCTGTGTACCACAAGTACATCCTCTTCACTGTCCACCAGAGGGAGGTCCTTCCCATTTTAAAACACAGAGACGTCCTTTCTGCTGTCCACCACAGGGACATTCTTCCCAATGTACACAACAGCGATGTCCTCCCGACTGTCCACCACAAGGATGTCCACCCCACTTACCAAACAGGGATGTCCGCCTCACTCTTAACCACAGAGACAACCTACCCATATTTACCACAGTGAGGTCCTCCCAAGTCTCCACCGTAGGTATGTACTCCCCTTGTCAACAACATGGACATCCTTCCACTATCACAAAAAGGACATTATTCCCACAGTTTACAACAGGGATGTCCTCCCCACTGTCTACTACAGGGATGTTCTACACATTTTTCACCACAGGGAGGTCCACCCAACTGTTCACCACAGGGATTTCCTCCCAATTGTCCGTCAGAGAGAAGTTCTCCCCACTGTCCATCACAGGGATGTCCCCCTGTGTACCACAAGGACATCCATAAAACTGTCCACCACAGGGTCATCTTCACCAAAGTCCAGCACAGTGACGCCCTTCACACTGTTCACCACCGTGACATCCTCCTGTGCACAACAGGGACATCCTGAACAATGTGCATCACAGGGACAACCTTTCCAAAGTCCACAACAGGGACATCCTCCCCAATGTTCACTACAGAGTGGACCATCCTACACACCAGCACATGGACATCTTTCCCACTTTCCACCAAAGAAATATCCTCCTCACTGTGCATGACAGGGACATCCTCCTATGCACAACATGGACATCCTCACAAATGTGCACCACAGGAATATTCTTTCCACTGTCCACAACAGTGATGTCCTTCCCACTGTAGACCACAGAGATGTCCTCCCTGCTGTCCACCACAGAGAATCCTTCCCTCTGTCCACCTCAGTGATCTCCTCCCCTCAGACCATGACAGGGATGTCCTTCCCTCTGTCCATCACAGGGACGTCCTCCCTACTGTTCACCCGAGGTTCATCCTTCCCACTGTCCACCACAAAAATGTTCCACCACAACATAAATGTTCTTCCTACTGTCCAACACAGACCGTTTCTCTCTACTGCCCACCACAGACATGTACTTTCCACTGTCCACCAAAGGGACGTTTTCCTTTGCACCAGAGTAACTTCCTCACCACTCTCAACCACTGTGACGCCTATTCCACTTTCAACCATGAGGAGGTCCTCTCCAATGTCCAACACAGAAACATCCTTTCCACTGTTCACCACAGGGTTGTCCTTCCTAATATCCACAACAGGGAGGTCCTCACCTCTGTCCACAACAGGGACATTTTTTCCACTGTCAAACACAGAAACGTACTCATCACTCTCTTTCACAGGGACATCTTTACCACTGTCCACCACAAAGAGTTCCTCCCTGCTCTCCACCACAGGGACATCCTTCCCATTGTCCACCACATGGACATCCTTTCTCTGTCCACAAAAAGGACTTCCTTTACACTGTTTACCACAAGGATGTCTTCCTAAGTGTCCACCACACAAATATGTTCCCAATGGTCCAATACAGAAACATCCATCACACTGTACACAACAGGGAAGTCCTCCTCACTGTCCTCCACAAGGGCATCCATCCCACTGTCCACAAAAGAAAGGTCCTACCCAAAGTCCACAAAAGGGACATCCTCCCAACTGTCCACCCCAAGGAGTTCCTCTCACACAGTCCACCACAGGTACATCCTTAACACTGTCCACCAAAGGGACATCCTTACCACTGTCCACAACATGGTTGTCCTCAACAACATGCACTACAGGGCAGTCCACACTGACGTCCACCACACGAATACACTCTGCACTGTAAACCACAGGAACATCCTACACATTGTTCACCATAGGGAGGTCCCCCCCCACTGTCTACAACAGGAACATCCTTCTACTTGTCCACCACAGTGATGTCCTTTCCACTGTACAACTCAGGAAAATCCTCCTGTGCCCAAAAGGTATGTTCTTACCACTGTAAACCCCAGAGATGTCCTCTGCACTCTCACTACAAGAACATTCTTCTCACTGTCCACCGAAGAGACATTCTCTTGTGCATGACAGGAATGTTGTTCTTACTGTCTACATGGCCATGATATGCACTGTCCACCACAGTAAAATCCTCTCAAATCTCTACCACAGTGACATTCTCCCAACTGTCCACAACAGAGATGTCCTCCCAACTATCAAACACAGTGAAGTCCTTCCCACTGTAAACAACAGGGACATCCTCCACACTGACACACCAGGAACGTCCTCATCACTGCCCACCCCAGAAATGTCCTCTGCACTCTCCACAACATTGAAATCCTTCCTATGGTCCACCAAACAGATGTTCCCCTGTGCAACACAGAAACATTCTCACCACTGTTCAACAAAGAGATGTCCACACCACTGTCCACCACGGGGACATCCTTCCCACTGTCCACCACAAGGACATCCTTCCCACTGTCCACAACAGGGATATCCATCCCACTGTCCACCACAGGTACGTCCTTCCAACTGTCCACAACAAGAATGTCCTTTCCACTATCCACCACAGAAATATCCTCTCCATGGTCCACCACAGGGATGTCCTTCCCACTGTCCACCACAAAGACGTTCTACCCACTGCACTCCACAGGGACATCCTATCCACTGTCTAACATAGGGACGTCCTTCCCACTCTCCACAAAGGGATGCCCTTTCCACTGTCAACCAAAGGGACATCTTTCAACTGTCCACCTAAGTGATGACCTTCCCTCTCTTCACCACTGGGGCCTCCTTCCCACTGTTCACCACTGGGAGTTTTTTCCCAATGTACACCAGAGGGACATCCTTCGCACAGTCCACCACAAGGAGGTCTTTCCCAATGTCCACAACAGGAACGTCCTTCCCACAGTCCACAACATATATGTCATTCCTATGTCCACCACAGGGAAGTCCTCTCTAGTCTCCACCACAGGGATGTCCTTTCCACTGTCCACAAAAGGGATGTCCTCCACACTGTCTACAACAGGCATGTCCTTCCTACTGTCCACCACAGAAAGGTACACCAAGCTGTCCACAACAGAAACATACTTCCCAATGTCCACTAAATGAGGTCCTCTCTGATGTCCTCCACACAGACGTCCTTCCCACTGTCCACCACATGTTCTTTCTCCCCACTGTCCACGAAAGGGACATGCTTCCCACTGCTCACCAAATGGAGGTCCTTCCCTATGTCCACAACATGGATGTCCTTTTCACAATTCACGACATAAATGTCCTCCCCTTATCCAACACATGGACCTTCTTCCCACTGTTCACCACAGAAAGGTCCTCTCTACTGTCCACCACAAGTATACCCTTATCACTGTCCAAACCAGTGACATCCTCCCCACTGTCCACAACAGGGATGTCCTTCCCACAGTTTAAACTAGAAAGATCCTCTTCACTGTCCTCCACAGGGATGTCCTTCCCACTGTCCACTCAAGTGACATTCTTCCCTCTGTCCTCAAGAGGGACATTCTTCCCACATTTCACTGCAAGGAGGTCTTTCCCAATGTCAACAACAGAGATGTTCTTCCCACAGTCCACAACATAAATGTCCTTCCCACTGTCCACCACAGGGATTCCTTCCCAATGTCCACAATAGGGAGGTCCTCTCTACTGTCTATCAAAGTGATGTCTTTTCACTGTCCACCACAGGGATGTCCTCCCCACTGTCCACAACAGGGATGTTCGTTCCACTGTCAACCACAGGGACGTTCTCCCCAGTGTCCACACCAGGAATATATTACACACTGTCCACCACAGGGATGTCCTCCCCACTGTTTACCACAGGGAGGTCCTTCAAAATCGCAACCTCAGGTAGGTCCTCTCCACTATCCACTACAGGGACGTTATTTCAACTGTCCACCAAAGAAATATTCTTCCCATTGTCCACAACAAGGATGTCCTCTCTACGGTCCTACAAAGTGATGTCTTTTCACTGTCCACAACAGGGACATCTTTCCCAGTGTGCACAACAGGCATGTTCTTTCCACTGTCCACCACAGGGACATCCTCCCCAGTGTCCAAGCCAGGAACATACTACCCACTGTCCACCACAGGGATGTCCTCCCCACTGTCTACCACATGGAGGTCCTTCACAATCTTCACCACAGTTAGGTCCTCTCCACTTTCCACCACAGAGACTTCATTTCAAATGTCCACCACAGAAATATTCTTCCCACTGTCCAGAACAGGGATGTCACTCTACTGTCCACCACAGGGACATCCTACCCACTGTCTACCACAGGGAAGTCCTCCCCAATATTCACCACAGGTAGGTCCTCTCCACTGTTTACCACAGGGACTTATTTCAACTGTCCACCAAAGATATTTCCATTTCACTTTCCATTACAGGAACATCATCCCCAATGACCACCAGAAGGACGTCCTTCATACAGTACACCATAGAGAAGACCTCCCTGTTGTCCAAGAAAGGGATGCCCTTCCCACTGTCCACCACAGGGACATCCTCCAAATTGTCCACCACAGTGACATCCTTTTCACTGTTCACCACTGGGACATCCTACCTACTTTGCACAACAGGGACATTTTTCTGTGAACAACAGGGATATCCTCACCACTTTGCACCACAGGGACATACTCCTTTGCACACAAGGGATGTCAGCAACACTTTCCACCGCAGAGATGTCCTCTGCCCTCTCCACAACAGGGAAATCCTCCCAACTATCCACCAAAGAAACATCTTTCCCACTATTCAACACAGGGATCTCATCCCAAATGTCCAACACAGAAAATTCCTCTTCACTGTCCACCAAAGGGATGTACTTTCCCCTGTCCACCACAGGGATGTCTTTCACACTGTCCACCAGAAGGATATCCTTCCCACTGTTCACCACAAGGAGGTCCTTCCCAATATCCACAACAGGACTTCCTTCCCACTGCCCACAACATGAATGTTCTTCCCACACTTCACCACAGTGTGTTTCTCTCTACTGTTCACCACAGACAGGTACTTTCCACTGTCCACCAAAGGGACGTTTTCCTTTGCACCAGAGAAACTTCCTCACCAGTGTCCACCACAGGAACGTTCTCACCACTGTCCTCCACTGTGACGTCCTTTCCACTTTCCACCATGAGAACATCCTCTCCTACTGTCCACCACAGAAACATTCTCCCAACTGTCCACCACAGGAAGATCCTACTTAATGTATACCACAGGGAAAAATTCCCCTCTGTCTACAACAGGGACATCCTTCCCATTGTCCACCACATGGACATCCTTTCGCTGTCCACAAAAAGGACATCCTTCCCACTGTTTACCACAGGGACGTCTTCGTAATGGTCCACTACACAAATATGTTCCTAACTTTCCACAACAGAAAAATCCATCCCAATGTACACAAGAGGAATGTACTCCCCATTATCCTCCACAAAACGTCCATGCCACTGTTCACCACAAGGAGTTCCTCCCCAATGTCCACCACAGTGACATCTTTCCCACTGTTCACCACAAGGCTTTCTTTCACAATGTCCACAACAGGGACGTCCTTCCCACAGTCCACAACATATATGACCTTCCAATGTCCACCAGTGGAATCTCCTTCCCACTCTCCACCACAGGGAAGTCCTCTCTACTGTCCACCACAGGGATGCCCTTTCAACTGTTCACCACAGTGATGTCCTCTGCACTGTCCACAACAGGCATGTCCTTTTCACGCGCCACCACAGGGAACTACTTCCTAAAGTCCAACACATGGAAGTATTCTCTACTGTCCACCACAGTATTTTTTTCCACTGTCCATTGCAGGGATATCCACCGCATGGTTCACAGCAGATATGTCCTTCCCACTTTCCACCACAGGAAGGTACAGCCTGCTGTCCACAAAAGGAACATACTTACTAATGCCCACCTCAATTATGTCCTTTCCTCTGTCCACCACAGGGACGTCCTTCCCACTTTCCACCACATGATTGTCCTCCCCACTGTCCAGCAGAGGAACATCATACTGTGTACCACAAGTACATCCTTACCACTGTCCGCATCATGCATATCCTTCACACTGTAAACCACAGGGACATCCTACACATTGTCCACCACAAGGAGGTCCTCCCTACTGTTCACAACAGAAACATCCTTCTACCTATCCACCAGAGTGATGTCCTCCCAACTATACAACTCAGGGAAATCTTCCTGTGCACAACACGGATGTTCTTACCACTGTACACCCCAGAGACGTCCTCTGCACTCCCCACTACAAGGACATACTTCTCACCTTTCACCAAAGATACATTCTCTTGTGCACCACAGGAACATTGTTCTTACTGTCTACAAGGCTGTCATCTGTACTGTCCACAACAATGAAAACCTCTCAACACTCCACTACAGAGACATCCTCCCAACTGTCCACAACAGGGATGTTCTCGCAACTATTAAACACAGTGAAGTCCTTCCCACTGTAAACAACAGGGACATCCTCCCCACTGGGCACAACAGGAATGTCCTAACCACTGTCCACCACAGAGATGTCTTCCGTACTCTCCACCATATGGATATGCTTCCAACTATGCACCACAGGGACATTCTTCAGTGCACCACAGTAACATCCTCCCAACTGTCCACCACAGTGAAAGCCTCCCCACTGTCTACCACCAGGATGTCCTCCTTACTGTCTACATCAGGGAAGTCCTTCCCACAATTCAAAACAGAAAGGCCCCCCCTGCTGTCCACGACAGGGAAGTCCTTCCATCTGTTCACCTCAGTGATATCCTCCCCTCAGACCATGACAAGTATGTCCTTCCCACTGTCCACCACAGGGACATCCTCCCCACTGTTCACCTGAGGATCATCCTTCCCAGTGTCCACCACAAGAAGGTTTTTCCCAATGTCCACAACAGGGATGTTCTTCCCACAGTCCACAACATATATGTCCTCCAATGTCCATCAAAGTGACCTCCTTCCCTCTGTCAACCACAAGAAATTTTTCACGACTGTCCACCACAGGAATGTTTTTTCCACAGTCCACCACAGTTATGTACTCTGTCCTGTCTACAACAGGCATATCTTTTCCATGGTCCACCACAAGGACCTTCTTCTCACTGTCCACCAAAGAGAAGTCCTCTCTATTGTCCACCACAGGGATGTGCACCACACTGTCCACAACAGGCATGCCCTTCCCACTGTCCATGACAGAAAAATACACCCTGCTGTACACAATAGTTATGTAATTTCTAATGTTCACTTCAATGATGTCCTTTCCTCTGTCCACCACAGGGATGTCCTTCCCACTCTCCATCACATGATAGGCCTCCACACTGTCCACCAGAGGGACATGCTTGCCACTGTAGAACACATGGAGGTCCTTCCCAATGTCTACAACATGTATGTCCTTCCCACAATCCACAACATAAACATCCTTCCCACTCTCCACAACAGGGACCTTCTTCCCGTTGTTCACCACAGAGAAGTCCTCTCTACTGTCCATCACAGGGATGTCCTTTCCACTGTCCACCATAAGGAATTCCTTTCCAATGTCTACAACAGGGATGTCCTTTCCACAATTCAAAACAGAAAGGCCTTGCCTGCTATCCACCACAGAGACATCCTTCACTCTGTCCACCTCAGTGATAATCTCCCCTCAGACCATAAGAGGGATGTCCTTCCCACTTTCCACCACAGGAATGTCCTCCCCACTGTCCACAGAGGGTCATCCTTCCCACTGTCCTCCAAAAGGTCTTTCCCAATTTCCACAACAGGGACGTCCTTTACACAGTCCACACCATATATGTCCTTCCAAAGTCCACCACAGTGACTTGCTTCCCACTGTCCAGCACAGAGAAGTCCTCTCTACTGTCCACCACATGGATGTCCTAACCATTGTCCACCACAGTGATGTACACCGCACTGTACACAACAGGCATGTCCTTCCCACTGTCCATCACAGAGGGGTACACCCTGCTGTTCACAACAAGAACATACTTCCTAATGTCCACTTCAATGATGTCCTTTCCTCTGTCCACAACAGAAACATCCTTCCACTGTCCACCACATGGTGGTCTTCCCCACTGTCACCAGAGACACATGGTTGCCACTGTAGAACACACAGAGCTCCTTCCCAATGTCCACAACATGTACGTCCTTCCCACATTCCACAACATAAATGTCCTTCCCACTCTCCACTATAGGGACCTTCTTCCCGTTGTTCACCACAGATAGGTCCTCTCTACTATCCACCACAGGGAAGCCCTTACCACTGTCCACCTAAGTGACAACCTCCTCTCACTCCAACACAGGGACATCTTTCCCACTGTCCACCACAGAAAGTTCCTCCCCAATGTCCTCCTGAGGGACATCCTTCCCACTGTTCACCAAAAGGATGTCTTTCCCAATGGCCACAACAGGGATGTCCTTCCCACAGTCCACAACATGTATGTCCTAAATTGTCCACCACAGAGACATCCTTCCGACTGTCCACCACAGGGACGTCCTCTCTGCTGTCCACTACAAGGATGTCCTTTCGACTGATCACCAAAGGGACGTCCTCTGCACTGTCTACAATAGGCATGTCCTTCCCACTGTCCACCACAGTAAGGAACACCCTTCTGTTCACAACAGGAATGTATTTCCCAATGTCCACAAAATGATGTTCTCTCCTCTGTCCACCACAGAGATGTTCTTCCCACTGTCCACCACATGGTGGTCCTCCACACTGTCCATTAGAGGGACATGCTTCCCACTGTCCACCACACAAAGGTACTTCCCAATGTCCACAACACGGTCGTTCTTCACCCAATCCACAACATAAATGTCCTCCCCACTGTCCAACACGTGGACCTTCTTCCCACTGTTCACCACAGAAAGGCCCTCTCTACTGTTTACCACAGGGATTTCCTTAACACTCTCCAAACTGATTACATCCTCTCCACTGTTCAAAACAGGGATAACCTTTCCAATGTCTACCACAGTAAGGTTCTTCCCACTGTCCACCACAGGGATGTCCTTCCCACTGTCCTCCTATATGATGTCCTCTCCTCTGTCCACAATAGGGACATTCTTCTCAGTTCACGACAAGGAGTACTTTCCCAATGTCTACAACAGAGATGTTCTTTCCACAGTCCAGAACAAAAATATCCTTCCCACTGTCCACCACATAAACCTCCTTCCCACTGTCCACCACAGGGAGGTCCACTCTACTC
Source organism: Arvicanthis niloticus (assembly GCF_011762505.2). Taxonomy (NCBI): domain Eukaryota; kingdom Metazoa; phylum Chordata; class Mammalia; order Rodentia; family Muridae; genus Arvicanthis; species Arvicanthis niloticus. The sequence continues at coordinate 41,431 of NW_023046288.1, forward strand.
TCCATCAAAATGATGTCCTTTCCACTGTCCACCACAGTGATGTCCTGCGCACTGTCCAAAAACTGGAATGTTCTTTCCAATGTTGGCCACAGGGAAATCCTGCCCTGTGTCAACCACAGGAATATACTACCCACTGTCCAGCACAGGGAGATCCTCCACAATCTCCACCACAGGTAGGTCTTCTCCACTGTCCACCACAGGTTTGTCATTTCAACTGTCCACCACAGAAATATTCTCCCCATAGTCCACAACAGAAATGTCCTTCCCACTCTCCACCTCAGAGACGTTCACTCTCCACAGGGACATCCTACACACTGTCTACCACAAGGATGTCCTTTCCACTGTCCACCAAAGGAATATTCTTCCCACTGTCTTCGAAACGTACATCTTTCATCCCTCCACCAAAGACATCCTTCCCACTTTCCACCACAGGGACATCCTCCACACTGAACACCAAAAGGAGGTCCTTCATACAGTCTACCATAGAGGACTCCTCCCTGTTGTCAACTAAAAAATGTCTTTCCCACTGTCCACCACACAGACATTCTCCGAATTGTCCACCACAGTGACATCATTTTCACTGTTCAACACTGGGACATCCTACCCACTTTGCACAACAGGGACATTTTCCTGTGCACAACAGAGATATCCTCAGTACTGTACACCACTGGGCCATTCTCCTTTATACACCAGGGATGTCAGAAACACTCTCCACACCAGAGATGTCCTCTGCACTCTCCACAACAGGGACATCCTACCCACTATCCATCAAAGAAATGTTTTTCCCACTATTCATCACAGGGAGGTCACCCCAAAACTCCAACACAGAAAAGTCTTTTTCACTGTCCATCACAGAGATGTCTTTGCCTCTATCCACCACGTGGATGTCCTCCCCACTGTCCACCAGAGGGATATCCTTCCCACTATTCACCACAAGGTGGTCCTTCCCAATATCGACAACAGGGACTTCCTTCCCACTGTCCACAACATAAATGTTCTTCCCACTGTCCACTACAGTGTGTTTCTCTCTACTGTCCACTGCAGGGAAGTACTTTCCACTGTCCACCAAAGGGACATTACCATTTGCACCAGAGAAACTTCCTCACCACTGTCCACCACAGGGATATCCACACAACTGTCTACAACTGGGAAATCCTTTCCACTGTCCACCACAGAAACATCCTCATTACTGTCTATCACAGGGACATCTTTACTACTGCCCTCCAGAGAGAGGTCCTCCCTGCTGTTCACAAAAGGGATGTCGTTCACACTGTTTACCACAGTAACATCCTCTCAGTTGTCCAAAACAGAAACATCCTCTCTACTGTTCACAAAAGGGATGTCTTACTTACTGTCCACCACAGGGAGAACCTCCCCACTGCCTACAACAGGGACGTCCTTCCCATTGTCCACCACATTGACATCCATTCACTATCCACAAAAAATTCCTTTTCAGTGTTTACCACAGGAACATCTTCCTAACTGTCCACCACACAAATATGTTCCCATCTGTCCACTACAGAAACATCCATCCCACTGTACACTACAGAGACATAGTCCCCACTGTCTTCCACAAGGAAGTCCATCCAACTTCCCACAACAGAAAGGTCCTAACCACTGTCCACCACAGGGACATCCTCCCAACTATCCACCCCAAGTATATCCACCCCACAGTCCACCACAGGGACGTCCTTCCCAATTTCCACCAAAAGGACATCCTTCCCACTGTCCACAACACGGATATCTTCCATACTGTCCACCACATTGACGTCCTTCCCACTGTCCACTAAAGGGACATCCTACCCCACAGTCCACCACAGTTTGTTCCTCCCCACAATGACATCCTCCTGTGCACAACAGGGATGTCCTCAACAGTGTACACCACAGGGACACACTTTACATTGTCCACCACAAGGAAGTCCTTCCCACTGTCTACCAAAGTGAGGTCCTCCCTGCTGTCTACAACAGGGGCATCCTTACCACTGTCCACCACAGTGTCATCCTCACCACTGTACACCACAGGGATGTCCTCCTCACTGTATAAAACAGATAATTACTCTCTATCGTACACCTGAGTGATGTCCTCTTTACTTACCACCATAGAAACTTTCTCCCCAGTGTCCACCAGAGGAACATCACCAACACTGTACATTAGAGGGACATCCTCCCCATTCTCCACCACATAAACATCTTCCCTAACGTCCACTACAGGGACATCCTTTCCACTGTCCACCCAGGGAGGTCCTCTCAGCTCTCCACCACAGGCATGTCCAACACACTGTCCACCATAGGAATGTCCTCTCCACTGTCACCACAAAAACATCCAATCCAATGTCCACCACAGAAACATCCTCATCACTATTTATCACTGGGACATCTTTCCCACTGTCAACCACAGAGAGGTCCTTTCTGCTGTCCACCACAGGGACATCCTTCCTACTGTCCACAACATTAACATCTTAAACAATGTCCAAAAGAGGGATGTCCTCCCCACTGTCCTCCACATGAAGGTCCTACCCACTGTCCACCACAGGGAGGTCATTCTTACTGTCAACCACATAGAAGTCCTCCCAGCTGTCCACCACTGAGATATTTTTCTCACTGTTCACCACAAGAACATCCTCCGCACTGTACATGACAGGGACATCCTCCCATGCACACCAGTGATGTCCTCACACTTATGCACAACAGGAACATCTTCCTGTGAACACCAGGGATGTCCTAACCACAGTCTACCCCAGAGATGTCCCCACACACTTCACTGCAGGGACATCATTCTCAATGTCCACCAAAGGAAGTTCTACTTTGCACCAGAGAAACGTCCTCTCCACTGTCCACCACAGGAACCTATACCCCAGTGTCCACCAAAGAGAAGTCCTTTCCGCTGTCCACAAGAGTGAGTTCCTCCCAGGTCTCCACTACAAGGACATCCTTCTCACTGTTCACCACAAGGACATCCTCCCCACTGTGCACCACAAGGACATCCTCCTGTGCACAACAGGGATGTATTCAACATTATGCACCACAGGAACATCCTCCTGTGCACATCATGGATGTCCTCACCACTGTCTACTACAGAGATGTTCTCCACATTCTCCATGAAAGGGACATCATTCCCAATGTCCAGCAAAGGGACGTTCTCCATGGCACCAGAGAAACGTCCTCACCACTGTCCACAAGACGTCCTGCACACTGTCCACAACAGGGAAGTCCTTCCAACTATCCACCACATGGATGTCTTTCCTACTGTCCACAAAAAGACGTCCTTCCAACTGTCTACCACAGGAACATCCTCCCCACTATCAAACAAAGGGACATCTACCCCACTCTCCACCACAGGGATGTTTTCCACACGGTCCAACACAGGGGAGTCCTCACCAATGTCCACCACAGGGACATCCTTCCTACTGTCCATCACAGGAAGGTCATCCACACTGTCCACAACATGGATGTCCTTCCCACAGTAAAACAAAGAAATATCCTTCCCACAGTACACCACAGGGATGTCCCTCCAACTGTTGACTACATGGACATCCACCCCAATGTCCACCACAGGGAGGTCCTCACCATAGTCCACTACATGGATGTCCTCCACTGTGTAATTAACAGGGATTTACTCCTCAGTGTGCAATACAGTGAAATACTCACCACTCTATACCACAGGGATGTCCTTCCCACTGACCTCAGTGACTACCACCCCTATTTCCATCACAGGACATCGTATCCACTGTCCACCACAGAAAAGTTCTCCCTGCTGTCCACCACAGGGACACCCTTACCACTATTTACCACAGGCTCGTCCTCACCAATGTACACCACAGAGAAATCTTTCCCACTGTTCACCACAGGAACATCTTTTCCACTGTGCACCACAGGGACATTCTTTTGTGCATAACAGAAATGTTCTTACACTGCCCATCGCAGAGATGTCCTCTGCACTCTCCACTCCAGGGAAATTCTTCCCACTGTCCACTAAAGAAACATTTTCTTGTGCACCACAGGAACGTGCTCCCCACTGTCTACAAGGCCATCATCCTCACTGTCCACAACAGTGAAATTCTCTCACCAATGTCCAAGGCAGAGATATCCTTCGCACAGTCCACCTCAAGGATTTCCTCCCAACTGTCAAACACAGGGACGTGCTTCCCACTGTAAACCACAGTGACATCCTCCCCACTGTGCACCACAGGGACATCCTCCTGTGCACAATAAAGACATCCTCATGAATGTGCACCACAGGGACATCTTCCGGTGCACACCATAGACATCCTCACCACTGTCCACCCCAGTAATATCCTCTGTACTCTGCAAAACAGGGACATTTTTACCACGGTCTACAAAAATAACGTTTTCTTGAGAACCACAGAAACATCCTCACCATTGTCCACCAAAAGGATGTCCTCATCACTGTCCAGCACAGTGATTTCCTTACCACTGTCCACCACAGGGACATCCTACACACTATTCAACACAGCGAAGTCCTTCTGCCTGACCACCACACGGATGTCCTTCACACTCTCCACAAAAAGATATCCTTCCGACTGTCAACCACAGGAATGTCATCCCAACTGTACAACATACAGAGTTCCTGTCACTGTCCACCACAGAGATGTCCTTCCCACTGTCCACCACAGGGATGTCGTCCAAAATGTCCACCAGAGGGATATCTTTCCCATTGTTCACCACAAGGATGTCCTTTCCAATGTCCACAAAAGGGACATCCTTATTACTCTCCACAACATAAACGTCCTCACTGTCCACAACAGAAACATCCATCCCACTGTCTACCATAGGGAGGTCCTATCTACTGTCCACCACAGTGATGTCCTTACCACTGTCCACCACAGGGATGTCCTTCCCACTCACCACCACAGAAACCAACACCCCACTGTCCAGCACGATACGTCCTACACTCTGTCAGCCACAGGGACATCCTGTCCAATGTCCAGCACAAGCATGTTCTCACCAATGTCCAACACAGAGTTGTCCTCAGCACTCTTCACCACAGGGAAATCTTTTCCCTGTCAACCACAAAGATGTCCACCCCACTGACCACCACAGAGATGTTTCCCCACTGTCCAAAACAAAGGTGTCCTCACCAATGTCCACCACAGAGGGGTTCTTTCCCGTTGTACAAAACAGGAACATTCTCCCCACTGTGCTCCACAGTGACATCCTCCATCCTCCTGTGCACAACAGGGTCGTCCTCATGACTGTGCACCACAGGGACATCTTTCAGTGCACAAAAGGTAAGTAAGTCTTCACCATAGTCTACCCCAGAGATGTCCTCTACACTCTCCAAAACAGGAACCTTCTTACCACGGTCCACCAAAATGATGTTCTCCAGTGCAACACAGAAAGGTCCTCACCACTGTTTACTACAGTGATGACCTCCCCACTGTCCATAACAGGGACACCCTCCCCACTGTCCATAACAGAGATGTCCTTCCCACTCTCCACCACTGGGATGTCTTACCCCACAGTCAACCAGAATGTGGTTCTGCCCAGTGTCCACCACAAGGACATCCTCCTGTGCACAACAGGGATGTCCTCACCACTGTGCACCACAGGGACATACTTTGCATTGTCCTCAGTGACTACCTCCCCTCTTATTATCACAGGGACATCCTACTCACTCTCCACCAAAGAAAGATTCTCCCTGTTGTCCACCACAGGAACATCTTTACCACTATTTACCACAGGCTCATCCTCACCAATGTACACCACAGGAAAATCCTTCCCATTTTTCACCACAGGAACATCTCTTCCACTGTGCACCACAGGGATATTCTTCTGTGCATAACAGAAGTCTTCTTACCACTGTCCATCGCAGTTATGTCCTCTGCACTCTCCACTCTACTGAAATCCTTCCCACTGTCCACCAAAGAGACGTTTTCTTGTGCACCACAGGAATGTCCCACCCATTGTTGACAAGGCCATCATCCCCACTGTCTACCACAGTGAAATTCTCTCACCAATGTCCACCACAGAGACATGCTTCCCACAGTCCACCACAGGGATTTCCTCCCAACTGTCAAACACAGGGATTTCCTTCTCACTGTAAACCACAGGGACATTCTCCCCACTGTGCCCCACAGGGACATCCTCCTGTGCACAACAGGGATGTCCTCATGAATGTGCACCACAGGGACATATTCCAGTGCACACCATAGACGTCCTCACCCCTGTCCACCCCAGAGACATCCTCTGGACTCTCCAAAACAGTGACATCCTTTCCATGGTCCACCAAAATAACGTTTTCCTGTGCACCACAGTAAAGTCCTCACCACTGTCCACCACAGGGACGTCCTCATCACTATCCATCACAGGGATTTCCTTACCACTGTCTACCACAGGGATATCCTCCACACTGTTCACCACAGGGACATCCTTCTGCCTGTCCACCACCTCTGTGACATGTGACATTCTCTCTGTGACATCCTCCTGTGCACAACAGGGTCATCCTCATGACTGTACACCACAGGGACATCTTCTAGTGCACAACAGGGACGTCTTCAGCACTGTCCACCCCAGAGATATCCTCTGCACTCTCCAAAACAGGGACATTCTTCCCATGGTCCACTAAGGCACGTTCTCCAGTGCACCACAGAAAGGTACTCACCACTGTTACAACAGGGATGTCCTCCCAACTGTCAATCACAGGGACATCCTTCCCATTTTCCACAACAGGGTTGTCCTTCTGATTGTCCACCACAGGGACATCCTTCCCACTTTCTTCCATAGTGAGGTCCAACCCACTGTCCACTACAGGTACATCATACCCACTGTCCACCACAGGTACATTCTCCAAACTGACCACCACAAGGACGTCCTCATACAGTTTACCATAAAGAAGTCCTCCCTGTTGTCCACCAAAGCGACATCCTTCACACTGTTCACCACAGTAATGTCTTCTAAGTTGTCCAAAAAAGGAACTTCCTCCCCACTGTCCACCAAGGGACATCCTACTTACTATCCACCACAGGGTGAAACTCCTCACTGTCTACAACGGGGACGTTCTTCCCATTGTCCACCACATGGACATCATTTTGCTGTCCACAAAAGGTACTTCCTTCCCACTGTCTACCACTGGATGTCTTCCTAACTGTTCACCACACAAATATGTTCCCACTGTCCACTACAGAAACATTCATTCCACTGTACAAAACAGGGACATTCCTTCCCACTGTACTCCACAAGGACGTCCATTTCACTTTCAACAACAGAAAGATCATACCCACTGTCCATGACAAGGACATCCTACCAACTGTCAACCCCAAGGTGTTCCTCCAACACAGTCCACCACAGGGGCATCCTCAACAATGTCCACCACAGTGATGTACTTTCCACTGTTTACCAGAGGGACATCTTCTCCAATGTGCACAAAAGGGACATATTTTATTGTCCACAACAGGGATGTCCTTCCCACTGTCCACCACAGAGTGGTCCTACCTGCTCTCCAACTCAGGGACAGTCTTCCCACTATCCACCATAGAAAGTCCTTTCCACTGTCCACTACAGTTACATCCTCTCCAATGTGCACCAGAGTGATATCCTTCCCATTGTACACCACAGGGATGTCATTTCTGCTGTCCATCACAGGGATATTCTTCCCACTGTCCACCACAGAGATGTCCTATGCACTGTTCACCACAAGGATGTGCTCCCCACTTTAAAAAGGGATGTCCTCAAAACTGTACACCACAGAGAATTCCTACCCATGTCCACCACAGGGACGTCCTTCCCAATGTCCACCACAAGGATGTAATCCCGACTGTCCAACACAGAGAGTTCCTCTTTACTGTCCACCACACAGATGTTCTTGCCACTGTCCACCACAGGGATTTCCTCCCAAATGTCCATCAGAGGGATATCCTTCCCTTTGTTCAAAACAAGGAGGTACATCTCAATGTCCACAAAAGGGACATCCTTATTACTCTCCACAACATAAACGTCCTTCTCACTGTCCACACCAGAAACATCCATCCCACTGTCTACCACAGGGAGATCCTTCCCACTGTCCACCACAGAGATTTCCTACCAGATCTCCACCACAGGGACATCCTTCTCACTGTTTGCCACAAGGACATCATCCCCACTGTGCACCACAAGGACATCCTCCCGTGCACAACAGGGATGTTCTCACCATTGTGCACCACAGGAACATCCTCCTGTGCCCATCATGGATGTCCTCACCACTGTCTACCACAGAGATGTTCTTCACATTCTCCACGACAGTGACATCATTCCCAATGTCCACCAAATTGACATTCTCCATTGCACCAGAGAAATGTCCTCACCACTGTACACAAGACGTCCTGCATACAGTCCACCACAGGGAAGTCCTTCCAACTATCCAGCACAGGGACGTCTTTCCCACTGTCCACAGAATGACTTCCTCCCAACTGTCTACCACAGGGACATCCTCCCCAGTATCATCCAAAGGGACGTCTACCCCACTGTCCAACACAGGGATGTTTTCCACATGGTCCAACACAAGGGCGTCCTCACCAATGTCCACCACAGGGACATCCTTCCTACTGTCCACCAGAGGAAGGATGTCCTTCCCACTGTAAACCAAATAAATGTCCTTCCCACAGTCCACCACAGGAATGTCCTTCCAACTGTTGACTACATGGACATCCACCTCATTGTCCACCACAGGGAGGTCCTCCCCACCATCCACCACAAGGAGGTGCTCACCATAGTCCACCACACAGATGGCCTCCACAGTGTAATCCACAGGAATGGCCTCCTCAGTGTGCACTACAGTGAAGTACTCACCACTCTGTACCACAGGGATGTCCTTCCCACTGACCACCTAAGTGACTACCTCCCCTCTTTTTATCACAGGGACATCCTACGCACTGTCCACTACATAAAAGTTCTCACTGCTGTCCACCAGAGGACATCCTTACTACTATTTACCACAGGGTCGTCCTCTCCAATGTCCACCACAGGGAAATCCTTCTCACTGTTCACCACAGGAACATCCCTTCCACTGTGCACCACAGGGACATTCTTCTGTGCATAACAGAAGTCTTCTTACCACTGTCAATCGCAGAGATGTCCTGTGCATTCTCCACTCCACTGAAATCCTTCCCACTGTTCCCCAAAGAGACGTTTTCTTGTGCACCACAGGAATGCCCCCCAATTGTCCACAAGGCCATCATCTCCACTGTCTACCAGAGTGAAATTCTCTCACCTATGTCCACCACAGAGACATGCTTCCCAAAGTCCACCACAGGGATTTCCTCCCAACTGTCAAACACAGGGATTTCCTTCCCACTGTAAACCACAGGGACATACTCCTGTGCACAACAGGGATGTCCTCACAAATGTGCACCACAAGGACATCTTCTGGTGCACACCATAGACATCCTCACCCCGTCCACCCCAGAGACATCCTCTACACTCTCCAAAACAGGGACATACTTCCCACGGTCCACCAAAATAATGTTTTCCTGTGCACCACAGTAACGTCCTCACCACTGTCCACCAAAAGGACGTCCTCATCACTATCCAGCACAGGGATTTCCTTACCACTGTCTACCACAGGAATATCCACCACACTGTTCACCAAAGGGACATCCTTCTGCCTGTCCACCACATGTATGTCCTCCCCACTTTCCACAAAAAGACATCCTTTCCACTGTCCACCACTGGGATGTCATCCCAACAGTCAAACACAGAGAGTTCCTTTTCACTGTCCACCACAGTGATGTCCTTCCCACTGTCCAACACAAGGATGTCCTCCCAACTGTCCACCAGAGGGATATTTTTCCCACTGTTCACCACAAGGAGGTCCTTCCCAATGTCCACAAAAGGGACATCAATTTAATGTTCACAACATAAAGGTCCTTCTCACTGTCTACCACAGGGACATCCTTCCCACTGTCTACCACGGGGAGGCCCTATCTACTGTCCTCCACAGTGATGTCCTTTCCACCTTCATCGTCCTCAATGTCCACCACATGAACATCCTTCAAACTGTCCACCACAAAAACCACCTCCCCACTGTCTACTACGGGAATTTCCTACACTCTGTCAGCCACAGGGGCATCTTGCCCACTGTCCTCCACAAGGACATCCATTTCACTGTCAACAACAGAAAGATAATACCCACTGTCCATGACAGGGACATCCTCCCAACTGTCCACCCCAAGGTGTTCCTCCACCACAGTCCACCACAGGGACGTCCTCACCAATGTCCACCACAGGGATGTCCTTCCCACTGTTTACCAGAGGGACATCTTCTCCAATGTGCACAAAAGGGACATACTTTTATTGTCCACAACAGGGATGTCCTTCCCACTGTCCACCACAGAGATCCTCCCTGCTCTCCACCACAGGAACAGTCTTCCCACTGTCCACCATAGAAAGTTCTTTCCACTGTCCACCACAGATACATCCTCTCCAATGTGCATCAGAGTGACATCCTTCCCATTGTACACCACAAGGATGTCATTGCTGCTGTCCACCACAGGGACATTTTTCCACTGTCGACCACATAGATGACATTCCCACTGTCCACTACAAGGATGTCCTCCCCACTTTAAACAGGGATGTCCTCCCCACTGTCCACCACAAAGACATCCTACCCATGTCCACCACAGGGACATCCTTCACAATGTCCAACACAGTAACGTCCTCTCAGTTGTACAAAACAGAAACGTTCTCCCCACTGTCCACCAGAGGGACGTCCTACTTACTATCCACCACAGGGAAAACCTCCTCACTGTCTACAACAGGGACGTTCTTCCCATTGTCAGACACATGGACATCTTTTCGCTGTCCACAAAAAGGACTTCCTTCCCACTGTTTACAACAGGGACATCTTCCTAACTGTCCACCACAAACATATGTTCCCAACTGTCCACTACAGAAACATCCATTCCACTGTACACAACAGGGACATACTCCCCACTGTCCACCACAAGGATGTCCATACCACTATCCACAACAGAAAGTTCCTATCCACTGTCCACCAAAGGGACGTCTTACCAACTGTCCACCCCAAGGAGGTCCTCCCCCACAGTCCACCACAGGTACATACTCATGACTGTCCACCACAGGGAAATCCTTCCCACTGTTTACCAGAGGGACATCTTCCCCCAATGTGCACAAAAGTGACATCCTTTTACTGTCCACAACAGGGATGTCCTTTCCTGCTCTCCACCGCAGGGACAGTCTTCACACTGTCTACCATAGAACATAATTTCCACTGTCCACCACAGGTACATCCTCTCCAATATCCACCAGAGGGGCATCCTTCCCATTGTACACCACAGAGAGTTCCTTTCCACTGTCCACCACAGGGACATTCTTCCCACTGTCCAGCACATAGATGGTTTCCCCTCTGTCCACCACAAGGATGTCCTCCCCACTTTAAACACGATTGTCCTCCCCACTGTCCACCACAGAGACATCCTCCACATGTCCACCACAAGGAGGTCCTCCCCACTGTCCACCATAGGGATGTACTCCCCTTGTCCACACATGGATATCCTTCCCCTGTCCACAAAAAGGACATTATTCTAACAGTTTGACTCAGGGATGTCCTACCCATTGTCCACTACAGGGACTTTCTACACACTGTTCATCAGAGAGAGGTCCTCCCCTCTGTCGACCACTGGAATATCCTTCTCCCTATCCACCAAAGTGATGTCCTCCGAACTGTCCTCCAAAAAGAAGTCCTTCCCACTGTTGACCACAAAAACGTATTTCAAAGGTCCACGACAGGTAAGGTATCTTCATTGTCCACCACAGGGATGTCCTCCTGTGTACCACAAGGACATCCATAAAACTGTCCACAACAAGGTCATCTTCACCAATGACCAGCATAGTGATGGCCTTCCCACTTTTCACCACACGGACATCCTCCTGTGCACAACAGGGACATCCTGACCAATATGCAAACCAGGGACATTCTTTCCACTGTCTACCACAGGGAAATCCTCAACAATGTTCACTACAGAGTGGACCTCCCGATGGTCCACCACAGGGACGTCTTTCCCACTGTTCACCAAAGAAATATCCTCCTGACTGCACCACAGGGACATCCTCCTATGCACAACAGGGACTTCCTCACAACTGTGCACCACAGGAATATTCTTTCCACTGTCAACAACAGAGATGTCCTTCCAACTGTAGACCACAGAGTTGTAATCCATGCTGTCCACCACAGGGACATTCTTCCCACTTTCCTCTGTTGGGCCTTGGAGGTAACTCCATTTAACCTGTTATTTTCAGTCACGTAGGACAGGTAGAGGGCATGATTAACAAGTCTCTACCTCCAGAGATTTAAATATTAATGAATTATCAAAAGGCCAGGGGCGTAGCTAATTAAGTTATTCCCTCCCCTTTCTCTCTTCCCTATAAGACTGGTCTCCCCTGGCCTTTGGGGGGGGGAAGAAGCACACAACACCTGCATCCATTCACCATGTCATGAACAATAAAAGCTTTGGAAAACCGGACTCCACATGTCCATGATCTCTCCGCCTGATTCCCAGCTTTTGGAACCCTGGAACCTTGCCGATGCAACCGCCGGCCCGCCCACCGACAGCTGCATGAATGTGGGGCTGGCGGCGCGGGAAGCCCTGGTGCCAGACCGCCCTGAGACTCTGTCGCCGGACTCCCTCCTTCCCCCTGCCCGCGAGATTCGTCCCCACATTCCTCCACAGAAATGTCCTCCCCACTGTCCACCACAGGGATTTCCTTCCCACTGTCAACCTAAGTGACATCCTCCACTCTGTCCACAATAGGGACATTCTCCTTTCCACTGTACACCACAGGGTAGTCCCCTCTACTGTTCACCAAAGGGATGTCCTTTCCACTATCCATGAAAGGGACGTCCCCTGCACTGTCCACAACAAGCCTGTCCTTCCCACTGTCCACCACAGAAAGGTAAACCCTGCTGTCCACAACAGGAACGTACTTCCCATTGTCCACTAAATGATGTCCTCTCCTATGTCAACCACAGATATGTCCTTCCCACTGTCGACCACATGGTGTTTGTCCCTACTGCCAATGAGAGGGACATGGTTCTCACTGTCCACCACACAGAGGTCCTCCCCAATATCCACAACACTGACATCCTTCCCACTATCCACAACATAAATATCCTCGCCACTGTCCAACACATGGACCTTCTTCCCACTGAACACCACAGGAAGGTCCTCTCTACTGTCCACCACAGGAATATCCTCAGCACTGACCAAACCAGTGACATCCTCCCCACTGTCCTCCACAGAAAGATCCTTCCCACTGTCCACCACAGGGATATACTTTCCAGTGTCCACCCAAGTGACGTCCTACCCTCTGTCTACAAGAGGGACATTCTTCCCACAGTTCACCACAAGGAGGTATTTCCCAATGTCCCCAACAGTGATGTTCTTTCAACAATCCACAACAAAAATTTCCTTCACACTGTCCACCACAGGGACCTCCTTCCCACTGTCCACAACAGTGAGGTCCTCTCTACTGTCCATCAAAGTGATGTCCTTTTCACTGTCCACCACCGGGACATCCTCCCCACAATCCACAACAGGGATTTTCTTTCCACTGACCACTACAGGGACGTCCTACCCAGTGTCCACCACAGGGATGTACTACCCACTGTCCATCACAGGGAAGTCCTACCAAATGTCTACCACAGGGATATCCTCCCCCATCTCCACCAGAGGTACGTCATCTCCACTGTCCACTACATGGACGTCACTTCAACTGTCCACCAGAGAAATATTCTCCCCACTGTTCACAACAGGGATGTCCTTCCCACTGTCAAACAAAGTTACATCTTTCAACTGTCCACCACAACGGCATCCTCCCCATTGTCCACCACAGAGACATCCTCCCCACTGACCACCACAAGGACGTCCTTCATAAAATCCACCGCAGAGAAGTCCTCCCTGTTGTCCACCAAGGGGATGTCCTTCCCACTGTCCATTACTGGGACATCCTCCAAATTGTCCACCACAGTGACATCTTTTCACTGTTCACTACTGGGACATCCTACCCACTTTGCACAACAGGGACGTTTTTTGTGCACAACAGGGATATCCTCACCACTGTGCACCACAGGGACATCCTCCGTTGCACACCAGGGATGTCAGCAACAATCTACACCACAGAGATGTCCTCTGCACTCTCCACAACAGGGATATCCTCCCCACTATCCACCAAAGAAACGATTTTCCCACTATTCACAACAGGGATCTCATGCTAAATGTCCAACACAAAAAGTCCTCTTCACTGTCCACCAGAGGGATGTCCTTCCCCCTGTCCACAACAGGGATGTACTCCACAGTGTCCACCAGAGTGATATCTTTCCCACTGTTCACCACAAGGAGTTCCTTCCCAATATCAAAAACAGGGACTTTCTCCCCACTGTCGACAACATAAATGTACTTCCCACTGTCTACCACAGTGTGTTTCTCTCTACTGTCCACCACAGAGATGTACTTTCCACTGTCCAACATTTTATATTGCACCAGAGAAACTTCCTCAGCAGTTTCCACCACAGAAATGTCTTCACCACTGTCCAACACTGTGATGTCCTTTCCACTTTCCACTATGAGGAGGTCCTCTCCACTGTCCACCACAGAAACATCCTTGCCACTGTTCACCACAGGGACGTCCTTCCCAATATCCAGGACAGGGAGATCCTAACCACTGTCCACAAAAGTTATGTCCTTACTACTGTCCACCACAGAAACATCCTCATCACTGTCTATCACAGGGACATCTTTACCACTGTCCACCACAGAGAGGTACTCCCTGCTGTCCACCAAAGGGACATCCTTCACATTGTCCAACACAGTAACATCTTCTCAGTTGTCCCAAACTGAAACGTCCTCCCCACTGTCCACCACAGTGATGTCTTACTTACTGTCCACCAAAGGGAGAACCTCCCCACTGGCTACAACAGGAACCTCCTTCCCATTGTCCACCACATGGACATTCTTTCACTGTCCACAAAAAAGACTTCGTTCCCACTGTTTACCAGAGGGATGTGTTCCTATATGTCCACCACACAAATATGTTCCCAACTGTCCACTACAGAAACATCGATCCCACTGTACACAATAGTGATGTACTCCCCACTGTCCACCACAAGGACGTCCATCCCACTGTCCACAGCAGAATGGTACTACCCACTGTCCATCAGAAGGACTTCCTCGCAACTGTCCACACCAAGTAGTTCCTCCCCCATAGTCCACCAAAGGGACATCCTTCCCACTGTTTAAAACACAGACATCTTCCCCACGGTTCACCACATGGACATCCTTCCCACTCTCCACCACAGGGGTGTCCTACCCCACAGTCCACCAAAGTGTGGTCCTCCTCACTGTCCAACACAAGAACATTCTCCTGAGCACAACAAATATATCCTCACCACTATGCATCACAGAAACATATTTTGCATTGTCCACCACAGGGACGTCATTCACACTGTCCACCAAAGTGAGGTCCACCCTGCTGTCCACCACCGGGGCATCCTTATCGCTGTCCACCAAAGGGTCGTCCTCACCACAGTCCACCACTGTGATGTCCTTCCCACTCGTCACCAGAGGGACATCTTCCCCAATGTGCACAAATGGGACATCCTTTTACTGTCCACAACAGGGATGTCCTTCCCAATGTCCACCACAGAGAGGTCCTCTCTGCTCCCCACCACAGGGACATTCTTCCTACGGTCCACCATCGAACGTTTTTTCCACTGTTCACAACAGGTACATCCTCTCAACTGTCCACCAGAGGGACGTTCTTTCCACTGTCCACCAAAAGGATGTTCTCCCCACTTTAAACAGGGATGTCCTCCCCACTGTCCATCACAGAGACATCCTACCCATGTACATCACAGGGAGGTCCTTCCCCACGGTCCACCTTAGGGACATACACCCCCTTTCTACAACACGGACATCCTTCCACTGTCCACAATAAGGATATTATTCCCACAGTTTAGTACAGGAATGTCCTCCCCACTGTCCACTACAGAGATGTTTTATACACTTTTCACCACAGGGATGTCCACCCAACTGTCCACCACAGGGATTTCCTTCCAAATGTCCATCAGAGAGAGGTCCTCCCAACTATCCAACACAGGGATGTCCTCCTATGTGCCACAAGGACATCCATAAAACTGTCCACCACATGGTCAACTTCATCAATGTCCAGCACAGTGATGTCCTTCCCACTGTTCACCACATGGACATCCTCCTGTGCACAACAGGGACATCCTGTCCAATGTACACCACAGGGACAGCCTTTCCACTGTCCCCCACAGGGAAATCCTCCCCAATGTCCAGTATGAATTAGACTTCCCCACAGTCCACCACATGGACGTCTTTTCCACTTTCCACCAAAGAAATATCCTCCTCACTTTGCACCACAGGGAAATCCTCCTATGCACAACAGGGTTGTCCTCACAACTGTGCACCGCAGGAATATTCTTTCCACTGTCCACAACAGAGATGTCCTTTTCACTGTAGACCACAGCGATATCCTCACTGGTGTCCACCACAGGGACATTCTTCCCACATTTCACCAAAAAAAACGTCCTCCCCACTGTCCACCTGTGGGATGTCCTCCCCACATTCCACCACAGAGATGTCCATCCCACTGTCTACAACAGAAATGTCCTCCCCACTGTCCACCACAGAGAGGTCCTCCAAATTGTCCACGACAGGGATGTCCTTTTCACAGTCCACCAAACAGTTGTTTTTCAAACTGTCCACTACAGTGGCATCCTCCTGTGAACTACAAGGACATCCTTGCCACTGTCCAGAACATTGTGGTCCTCAACAATATGCACTACAGGGAAGTCCTCACCACAGTCGAACACACGAATATCCTCCACACTGTAAACCACAGGGAAACCCTACCATCTGTCAACCACAGGGACATCCTTCCCACAGGCCACCACAGCGACAATCCTTACCACTGTCCACAACAAGGACGTTCTTCCCACTGTCCATCACAGAAATAGCCTCCCCACTGTCCACAACAGGAATGTCTTTCCCACTGTCCACCAAGAGACGTTCTAACCACTGCTCTCCACAGGGACATCATACCCACTGTCTACCACAGGGACGTCCTTCCCACTGTCCACCGAAAGGACATCCTTCCCACTGTCCACCAAAGGTACATCTTTCAAATGTACACCACAGAGACATCCTCCCCACTATCCACAACAGGGACATCCTTTCCACTGACCACCACAAGAACAGTCCTTCAAAGAGTCCACTGAACTCCACAAGACACACCTTCATAGAGTCCACCATAGAGAAATCCTCCCTGTTGTCCACCACAGGGACATCCTCCCCTCTGACCACAACAAGGATGTCCTTCATACAGTCCACCATAGAGAAGTCCTCCCTGTTGTCCAACAAATGGACGTCCTTACCACTGTCCGCCACAGGGACATTCTCCAAATTGTCCACCACAGTGACATCCTTTTCACTCTTAACCACTGGGACATGCTAACAACTTTGCACAACAGGGACATTTTCCTGTGCATAACAGGGATATCCTTACTACAGTGCACCACAGAAACATCCTCCTTTGTACACCAGGGATGTCAGCAACACTATCCACCACAGTTATGTCCTTTGGACTCTCCATGACAGGGACATTCTCCCCACTATCCACAAAAGAAACGTCTTTCCCACTATTCACCACAGGGATGTCATCCCAAATTGTCCAACACAGAAAATTCCTCTTCACTGTCCACCACAGGGATGTCCTTCCCCCTGTCCACCACTGGGATGTCCTCCCCACTGTCCACCAGAGGGATAACCTTCCCACTGTTCACCACAAGGAGGTCCTTACCAATATCGACAACAGGGACTTACTTCCACTGTCCACAAAATAAATGTTCTTCACACAGTCCACCACAGTGTGTTTCTCTCTACTGTCCACCAAAGAGATGTACTTTTCTCTGTCCACCAAAGGGACATTTTTCTTTGTACCAGAGAAACTTCCTCATGACTGTCCACCACAAAAACGTCCTCACCACTGTCCACCACTGTGACGTCCTTTCCACTTTCCACCATGAGGAGGTCCTCTCCACTGTCTAACACAGAAACATCCTTTCCACTGTTTACTATAGGGGCGTCCTTCCCAATTTCCATGACAGGGAGGTCCTCACCACTGTCCACAACAGGGACTTCCTTTCCACTATCCACCACAGAAACATCCTCATCACTGTCTATCACAGGGACATTTTTACTACTGTCCACCACAGAGAGGTCCTCCCTACTGTCCACCACAGGGACTTCCTTCACACTGTCCAACACAGTAATGTCTTCTTAGTTGTCCAAAACAGAAATGTCCTCCCCACAGTCTACCACAGGGACGTCCTACTTACTGTCGACCAAAGGGAGAACCTCCCCACTGGCTACAACAGGGACATCCTTCCCATTGTCCATCACATGGACATCCTTTCACTGCCCACAAAAAGGACTTCATTCCTACTGTTTACCACAGCGATGTCTTCTTATCTGTCCACCACACAAATATGTTCCCAACTGCCCACTACAGAAACATCCATCCCACTGTAAACAGTAGGGACATACTCCCCACTGTCCACCACAAGGACGTCCATCCCACTGTCCACAACAGAACGTTCCTATCCAGTGTCTCACCCACAGTGACATCCTCCCAACTGTCCCACCCCCAAAGTCCTCCCCCTACAGTCCACCACAGGGACGTCCTCACCACTTCACAGAGGGGATTTACCCTTCCACTGTTCCCACAGGGACGTCCTCACCCAGAGTCCACCAAAGGTTGTTCTCCCACTTCCCAACACAGAACATTCTACTGTGCACAACAGAGCTTTCCTCACCACTATCACACAGGGACATACTTTTGCATTGTCCACAACACGCCATCATTTCCCACTGTCCACCAAGTACAGATCTTCCTTGCTGTCCAACGGACAGAGGCATCCTACCACTCCTCCACCACAGGTCGTCCTCACACTTGTACAACACAGGGATTGGCCTTCCACTGTTCACCATAGTGACAATCTTCCCAATGTGCAACAAATGGACATATCTTTTACTGTCCACACTAGATGTTCTCCACTGTCCACCAGAGAGAGGTCTCCCTTCTACCCACCACAGGGCATCTTCCACTGTCCCACCATCGAATGTTGTTTTCCACTGTTCACACACATACAACCTCTCACTTTCGCACAGAGGGACGCCTTACCCACTGTCCACCACAAGGATGTCCTGCCACACTTTAAACAGGGTTGTTCCCTCCAACTGTCCCACCAGAGACTTCTACCCATGTCCACCACAGGGAGTTCCTCCCCACTGTACACATAGAGGATAATACACCCCTTGTGCACAACTATGGACATCCTACCACTGTCCCCCATAAAGACATTCCCAAGATTTAGTACAGGGGATGTCCCCCACCTGTCTACCACAGGTGACATTCTACATGCTATCCACCACAAGGAGGTCTTCTCAATATCCACAACAGGCATTTCCTTCCCAACTGTCCACAAACGTAATGTTCTTCCCACTGACGCACCACAGTGTGTTTCTCTCTACTGTCCAGCACAGAAATGTCCTTTCCACTGTTCACCAAAGAGAAATTTTCCTTTGCACCAGAGAACTCTTCTCACCACTGTCGCCCACAGAAACGTCACTCACTGGCCCTCCACTGTGATGTCCTTTCCACTTTCCACCATGAGGATGTCTACTCACTGCCACCAAGAGACATCCTTTCCTTTCTGTTCCTACAGGAGTCTTCCTAATATCCACAACGGGAGGTCCTCGCCACGTCCCCCACAGAGGATGTTCTTTTCACTGTCCACCACAGAAACATCCTCATTCTGTCTATCACAGGGACATCTTTACTACTTTCCACCACAGAGCGTCCTCCTTGCTGTTCACCACAAGACGTGCTCCACACCCCCACAGTAATGTCCTCTCAGTTGTCAAAACAGAACTCCTTCCCCTGTCCCAACACAAGAACATCCTACTTAAGGTCCACACAGGGAGGAACCTCCCCAACTGTCTACAATGGAGACATCTTTCCATTGTCCAACTATGGATATCCTTTTACTGTCCACAAAAAACACTTCCTTCCCACTGTTTACCCAGGGACGTCTTTCTAATGTCCACCACACAAATATTTCCAAATGTCCCACTACAGAAACACCATCCACTGTACACAACAGACATAGTCCCACTGTCCTTCAGAGGGATGTCATCTGACTGTCCACCAAGAAAGGTCCCTACCCCTGTCCACCACAGGGACATCCTCTCAACTATCCACCAAGGAGTTCAGCCTCCAAGTCACCACTGTTACTCCTTTTCACTATCCAGCAAATGGATGTCTGTTCACAACACGGACATCGTCCCCGCTGTCTAACCACATGACGTCCTTCCCCACTGTCCACC
>NW_023046289.1:0-61890 GCF_011762505.2 Arvicanthis niloticus
TTCCAGTAAGACCAGGCATCTAGTTCATATCAAGGTTTGAAGGAGGCAAACCCAGTAGGAGAAAAGTGTCCAAAAGGCAGGCCAAAGAGTCAGAGAACCTCCACTCCCACTGTTAGGAGTCCTACAAGAACACATAGTTTCACAATCATAATATTTATGCAGAGGGCCTAGGCCAGAACCTTACAGGCTTCATGATCTCTGTGAGCGTACTTGAGTCCCAGTCAGTTGATTCTGTGGGTCTTGTTCTTGCATCTTCAGTCCCTCTGGCTTCTCCGATCCTTCCTCCTTTCTGCAGGACTCCCTGAGCTCAACCTAATGTTTGGCTGTGGGTCTCTGCATCTGCTCCCATCAGATGCTGGATGAAGTCTATCTGATGATGATTATGTTAGACTCCAGTCACAGGATATCATCCAGGCGTGACAAACTGTAGGTCAGAGGTTTGGTTGGTGTCCTAGTCCCTCCACCTGAGGCCTTGACAGGGTAGAAAGGATGGCTGTCTCAGGCTCCTTGTCCTCCACTACTAGAGTTTTCACTGGTGTAGATTCTATGGAGTTTCTCTTGCACTATTCCACCTTGCTCCCAAAATGCTTCTTTTGAGTATATGCCCAGGACTGATATAGCTGGGTCTTCAGGTAGAATTATTTCCAGTTTTCTGAGGATCCACCAGACTGATTTTCAGAGTAGTAGTTGTACCAGTTTGCAATCCCCAACAGTAGAGGAGTGTTCCTCTTTCTCCACATCCTCATCACAGCATCTACTGTAGCTTGAATTTTTGATCTTAGCCATTCTGATTGGTGAGAGGTGGAATCTCAGGGTAATTTTGATTTGCATTTCCCTGATGACTAAGTATGTTGAACATTTCCTTAAGTGCTTTTCAGCCATTAAAGATTCCTTTGTTGAGAATTCTCTGTTTAAGCTCTGTACCCCATTTTATTTATTTATTTATTATTGGATATTTTATTTACATTTCAGATGCCATGCCAGAATTTCCATTTCCCCTCTCTAGAAAACCCCTATTCCATCCCCCCTCCTCCTTTTTGCTTTTATACAATTTTTTAAAATGTTGATCAAAGGCTTCAAAGTTTGGTAATGCTCAATAACAAGAGGCCCATACAATCAGAAGTGTAACCCAATACCCTACCTAGATATACCAACTATCTTTGACACACGAACATCCGCTTCCATGTTCCCACCCCCCATCTTCTAACTCCTCCTCCTCTCCTTACTCTTTCTCTTCCTCTCCTTACTCCTCCCACCTTAGCTCCTCCTACATATTACCCTTCCTGTTAAAATAAAACTTTCCTTTCAAAATACAATTAAAGTATAACTATACCAATTTGTGTCAGTAAGTGTACCCCATTTTTAATTGGGTTATTTGGTTCTCTGGAATCTAACTTACTGAGTTCTTTGTATATTTTGGATGTTAGCCCTCTATCAGATATGGGGTTAGTGAAGGTCTTTCTCAATCTGTAGATTGTTTTTGTCCTATTGACAGTGTCATTTGAGCATCACTGGTTCTGACTCCTCACCTTCACAGCAGTTTGCAGGACATCTCAGCTTACAGCATCTGCCATCCAACCTAGGATGCAACAGCTTCTCTCCTAGTCTCAACCTGGCTGTCTGCAGCTACTGAGAGTGTGCTCCTGGCCAGGTGGACCATTGTTGTGTCTGCTTCTGTGTTGTTTGCTGGGATACCCCACCTCCCCCCACATTTAGATGTAGGAAAGATCTACTGTGTACCTACGAAAGAGTTGTGTAAAAGGTAAATAATATCTTAGCATCACCGTGAAGACAAGTGTTGGTTCCAAGGACTCAGTGGAGGACACTTAGGGACTGCAAGGGTTCAAGGATCACTTTGTGAGAAACATTGGGTACAAGGTTGCTATGTTTTTTCTAACTTGGCCTTTTTTGCTTCTGGTTCATCACTTTTTGGGTTTAGTCATGTGGATTTATATAAGAAGAGTCTAAATTAAACACTGCCCTGTAATTTTTGTTGATAGAATTGATTCAGTCTCTAAGCTTTAACCTGTGATAAAGTGGTATCATTTTTTGTTGTTGTTGTTATAGAAAATTTTAATCCCAATCTGGGGTTTCTATCCCACCTTGAATGTTCAGTTCCCAGATAAAAAAAACATACAATTTTTATATTTATAATAAGCCTTAATCAGCACAAGGGCTGAACAGATATCTATCCTTTACACTGTTATGTCTATTCCCAGCCAATAATCCCATTATATAATTTGACATGTTTGTCTGGGCTGCTCTTAACTCCAACTAGCCAACCCACATGGCCGTTCTTATAGTTTTGGAGGCTGTGGAGACTAAGGGTGAGGGAGATGCATCACCTCATTATTAAGTCACTGTAAGATTATATATATATATATATATATATTATATATATATATATATATATCACATCTTCAAAGTCTTTCACGATGGGCACTAAATCCCTCATGAGAAGGGATTTAGTGCTTAGGACTCCCTCACCTCCCTACCTGCCATCACTCATGTGTGGGGATTGAGTGGTAACACACACTTTGGGGGAACACATTGAACCCATAACAATCACCAGATTCCCATGGTGTTATCACAAGTGTCTACAGCAGTGTGCTCTGAGATCTCACCAGGCTACCAAGAGCTGTATCCTGATGAATGAGTCAATGGCTAGTCTCTCTTCTCCAATGTTTACAAGTTGGGAGTATAGAGGAAGGTAGGGAGTGTGATTTCTATGTTAAAAGTGAACAGTTTGTCTGGTAAAATATGTGCTTTAAATGACCCAAGGCTGGTTTTCAAATTACAACAAATGAAAGACATTTATTCCAAGGGCACATTTCCTATAACCTCTTCATTGGACAGAGCCCAGGTTTCCCAGCCCTCAATACAAAGAAGGTGTTTTCAGAAGGAAGTTTGGGAGAGACAGCAGGGCAGGAAGAGGAAGCTTTATAGATAATGGCAACTTTTAATGAGCTTTCTTTAGCTTATGACACCTCCCTACCACCTTGACACATGGTAGCTCAATCATCTGTGCCAAAAGATGTTGGCCAGATGAATTTGACATCAGAGTTCTGTCTCTGGTTCAGTGTGGTTCTGGCTCTTCAGTCCAAGTCATCATGTGAAGCCATTGGAAAAGGTTGGGAAGGGCGTCACTGCCTCAAAACTGATGTCACAGCCAAGACAGAGTGTACACGGTCAACACATGGTCTTTTAATGTAGTCTGGGAGTGAATGGAAAGGGGCATGTAGCTCAAAGCCATTCTTTTGACATATTGCTTTTAGGAATGAGAATTTCTTAGACCTCGAGGGTAACTCAG
This sequence comes from Arvicanthis niloticus, assembly GCF_011762505.2. Taxonomy (NCBI): domain Eukaryota; kingdom Metazoa; phylum Chordata; class Mammalia; order Rodentia; family Muridae; genus Arvicanthis; species Arvicanthis niloticus. Next base: position 3,311 of record NW_023046289.1, read on the forward strand.
AAATCATATGGTCTAATTCTCTTCTTTTACATTTATATTCTGTGAAGCTTACTAAAGCGATACGCTTGAATCTTTGACATCTATTATAGCAAACCACATTCCTTTTGTATGATGCCTGTACACGCATCAAAATAAAATCTGCCCTTCATAATCATCATGGTTCCATAATTGCCTGTGGTTGCCTATGGCATGTTTCAGTTTCCCATGGCCCCATGGCATAGCTGGGCAGTGCCCACTCGGAGTCTTTGCTGAAGTGCTGTCACATGGCTGGATGCTCAGTTGCAGGCTGGGGGAGTTAGGCATGGAACGGGTAGTGAACCTAACTGGACTTAGAAAGTCTTAGCTAAAATCCTCCTTAGTTCTCTCCTGAGGGTCTGCTCTTCTGTGTTGTTGGCCATTTTTGCCTTTCTGTCTTAGACCAAGTTTATATTTGACTCCTGATCACCACAGCCGTCCTTGAGGCTTCCTCCCTTTCCAGCCTTTGGCTTAAGCTCCCACCTTGAAGGTTCCTGACGTGCAGTCCACAGAAAGAGGTGGGTAGGAGAACATCTAATTACTTAGCTTAGAGGCTCAAACTATGTGATTTCTGGGTTCCTAATACAACTCTTGGGTGAGAAGGCCTTTCAGGATCATGTGACTAGCACACATTGCCTGGGGCTGTCTGAGCTGCAGGCTGGAACAGTGCTGCAATGCTTGGCACAAGGGTAATATAGCACTATTAATATACATGTGATATTTATATACTGTAGTAATAGAACAATGTTATATTATTACCTCCCTCACAGGGCTTCTATTGAAGTCAAGATTACTAAAGATAGCTATAACTTATTATCTACTCCATGCAAAGTATTCTATATCTGTCATTTTAGTTTGCTTTTCAAAACAGCTGTGTAAGATAGGTATACTATATATTATCAAATTTATAGGGCCCACAAGGTGGATGATCAGTGGGTAAGGGTGCTTGCCACCAGGCACAAAGACCTAAGTTTGATCTGCAGGGCACCCACATGGAAAAAGAAAGTTGACTCTTGGAAACTTGTCCTCTGACCTCTCTGTGCAAACTCTGGCATGAATGCCCCACCCAGAATAAATAAATGTAATAAAAATTCAAAACCAAAGAAAGGAAGAATGGATGTCAGTTTACTGAAATGATACAGTTAGAGGCAGTGCAGCTGGGAGGCGCCCGCTCACACACTTCTCAGGTCTTCTTCCTCTGCATAGATAGCATGTGTGAAGCCATTTTGCACAGTGGAGTGGCTTTGGAGATACAGCATGATTTGCTGTCTCCCAGTCTCCTTTCACATTTAGACTTGGGAAACTCACCAGCTGTCAGAGAATTTTCTCCAGGACTGGCTTTCAGATTTAATTTCACTTAACTGTTTGGTGCTGAGGATGGTGATTTTGGGACTTGCGTGTGCTAAGCAAACGCTCTACCACTGAGTTCTACCCATGGCTTCTCCAGCATAATTTTAAAACTCCAAAGATTAAAAGCCAATTGTTTTACACTGAAATACCAAACAAACAAAAAGAAACTTGCCAGAAGCTGAGGCCATGCTTCTGGTAAGCTTGTGTCCCTGTGAGACTGTCCCTTCCTCATCCCCAGGATGGGGAGTGGCCTGTGTGGCCAGGATCCCCAGCATTACCCAGAGAGCCGCTCCACCCCTGTCTGTTGACTTCTGGGAAAGACAGGTCCCTTACTCAGCAGCATTCAGCGTCTGCCCTCTGGTTAGTTGGGCCACAGAAGGCCACACCCTGCCATCCAGTATGTAGCTGCATTGACACTACAAGCAGTTGGCAGGGCTGGTCCTCTCCCCCACCCTTGACTACTTCTTTGTCTTGGGATGCAAGCCAGTTCCCAGGAACTGTTACATGCCCAGTTGGTCCCTGAAGGACTGCATCCTACTGAAGTGCATCTTGCCATTGTGCCACCAGGATTAGCTAGGGCAGTCACTTTCTGTGTTGAAAGAGTGGTTAAAAATTAGGCTCCCTACATCACCTTAGGATGGCATCTAGCAGGAGCTATGCTGAAATCCCTCAGGCCTTAGAATCAGTGTGCTTACTGGCATATGCTTATCTCATGGATAGTGTGTGTGTGTATGTATCCATGTGTGTGTGTATATGCATGTGTGTCTGTATGTACATGTGTGTGTGTGTGAGAGTGCATAAGTGTGTATGTGAAATTCCTCAGGCCTTAGCATCAGTGCCCTTACTGATATATACTGGATATATACAGTGAGGGTGTAGGAGGGGTGGGGACAGAGGACAACCTCGGGTGGTGTTCCTTAGGAGCCAACCACTTGTTTCTTTTTTTTTGTTGAGAGATAGTTTCTCACTGCATGGCACTTGTCACATGTGCTAGGCTGCTGAGATTGTGAGCTCTAGGGAGCTGCCTATCTCCATCTCCTTGAGATTACTAGCACGTGCAACTATACCAGGCTTGCAAGGCAAGCACTTTACCAGCTGAGCCACTCCCCAGTTCTAATGGACACTTTCAATTAAGCGATGATTTTATCCTTGGTTGTGTTGGCTACTTGGATACTCGGGATTGTCTTCCCTTCAGTCCTGGTAGAGTCTAGGGGATGGGGTGTGTATAGAACTACAAACCTCATGTTTGGTTTCATTTCGACCTCTTTTCTTCCATTCTCTTCTCTTTGCTTTAATTGTGTATAATATGCTGCTTTAAAACAACAACAACAACAAAAAACCAAAAAAAAAAAAAAAAAAAAAAAGAAGAAGAACAAATGACAAAAACAGTGTGAAGGGCTTGTCTTCTCTCATCCCTGAGGCAGGTAACCTGAACTTGCTAGGTCCAGAACTCTCTTCCTGTAGGTACCACCAGGACACAGGAACCAGTTGACATGGTTTTAAGAGAAAAAGATTGCTTCTGTCTGCTGGTCTGCCTTCATACTTGATGTTTGATTTTTTTTAAGGACAAATTGGAAAGCTGGGTATGGTTGCTTATGCTATAATCTCAGCCCACGGGAGACTGAGGCAGGAGGATTGTTGTGAGTTCTGTCCAGCCTGGTCTACACAGTAAGTTCCAGGGCAGCAGGGCCTACAGCTAGCCTGCCTACAAAGCAAAATTGGAGACAGAAGATTGGACGTGGTGATTTTCCCCTCCTGTGCTTTCTTGGGGAGAGTCCCAAGCGTTGTCTCTATCCCAGTTAGACAACCACATGAGGCTGTATGTCCTTCTCTTCCCAGAACTGTGCCTGCCAACGGGCACTATCTGTGATGCAGCCTCCAGCTTCTCTGGTTTGTAGGACACAGGCTCTCTGGAGTAGTCACCTGACCAGTGGCTGTCAGCTGACAGGGAAGGACCTTGGCAAGGTTGCCTCTTTTGTGTGGATGGTGGATCTTCATGCGATGCTTCCAAAGCCTTCCCTCACCCTGGCTCTGTGGATCTTGAGCTCCCATGCAGGACCTGGCTTCTCACCTCACTTGTCTATGAAGACAGGTCCAGCCTGTGACTAACCTCATTTTTAGGAGGGCTGGTTTTATTGGCCAAATACAGCTGATAGTAAAAACAGGACAACCCATGGAAGACCCCAGAAGGGTTCTAAAAACCCTCTTATGGTAGGAAAAAAAGGGGGAGGGGTGTTATGTCTCATCCTGCTGTCCCTTTTCTACTCTCGTTCTTTCAGAGAGAAGCCGTGTTGTGTGGCTTCTAGTAAGGGGGTTTTGGCCAGCAAACCTCAGAGGACACAGCTTTGAAACCCTAGTATAGCTTTCATAAATCCTGCAGTGAAGTGTTCCAAACACCCGGGGTAGACCGGGGCTGCTCCTATGCATCCATTTACCACCCTGATATTTTCTTTTTTACTGCTTTGTGGAATGTGACACAGAAGACAGCCACACAAGAATATGACAGGGGAGGACTTCATAGCAGCCTGTATGCCAGGTAGGGAATAGACATTCGAGATTACCACACCACTAGCTTCTTGGCTGTCAATGATGTCACTTCATAAGGCCATCTGACAAATGTAATGTATAGCTTGTCCTTGGAGGTGAACTTGTGAAGCTAAACGTAAACTGGCTATAAAGTAATGAAAAACTATTTTGTTCTAACTATACACAGGAGTTACCTGCAGTGTGGTTTTTTGCTTACTAAAAATTATGCTTACTAAAAACACTGCTTGATTTCCTTCATTTTGCTGTCAAATAAGGGAAAACCCTTTAGATCTACAAGGGCAGCCTCTCAGCATACCCTCAGATGCTCAGGCAAATGAGGATGCTTCAGCATCTCAGGTAGAAGCTGGAACAGGGAAGCATTCTGTCTCACTTCAGAACTATTCTCTCAAGAAAATTGAAAAAAATAATGTTCCCTGGTAAAATCCATATTGACTTTCTCTTTCACACTCTCTCTTCAGGCTAGTGTGACTGGACAATGAGTCTGTCTTGACATACTGATATGGAAACTTAAGGGTTCTTTGGAGAGTCAGTTGTGTTGGATAGTGTTTTGCTAGGGCAAACACATAAAAGAGTGTTTTCCTGGAGCAGACACAGGTGAAAGACTAAGGTAGATTTGTGAAGGAATGTGTGGCTGAAGCAGATACAGGAGAGAGGATGTTCTGCTAAAGCAAGCACGTGAAAAGACACATGATAAAGGATTCTTTGCTAACGACGAGCATGTATCAGTTCGCCTTACATTGCATAGTTGAGTTTCATTAGTTGGGACTCCTTGTACTTGGGCTGATTAGATAAATGTGCTGAGTCAAGGCACATGGAGGACCTGTGATGTTTGGAGGGTATAAATAGGACTCTGCAGAGTGATGGAGACAGAGCTTGGCTTGCTGGTACAGCTACCTGTGCAACATTTGTGGGTCTCACATCTTCGCTGGTCTTCACTTCCCTGAGAGAGGCATAGCCAAGACCTTCTCCTGGTGTCCTTCTGGGTCCCTCCTGCTGACTCAAGCTGAGGCTGAGGCCTGGCTGTTTCTGCTAGGTCATGTAATTGCTTGCTAACCTGACTCCACTCAACTGGACTGCTGGTGTATCCATGAAGTGTTTGTGAGTGGATTGAGCTGCTGCTACCAACGTGTGGACTGAACTGCTGATTTCCAGACAACACAGACAGGAGTTGCTCCAAAAAACCTTTCTAAACAGGTCCACTTCCCATGTATCCTTTCTTTCCCACTACCTCTGGTGGGTATAAGGGAGGTTAAAGTGTTTAAGAACCATCATTAAAAATAGGATTTGAAAAATTAAGTTACAACATACTTTAACCCATAGATGCTCGAAGCCAACCGTTGGACTGAGCATGGGTCCCCAATGGAGGAGTTAGAGAAAGGACTGAAGGAGCTGAGAGGGTTTGCAACCCTATAGGAAGAACAATATCAACTGACCAGAGCTTCCAGGGTCTAAAGCACCAACCAAGGAGAACACATGGAGGGACCCATTTTTCCAGTGCATATGTAGCAGAGGATGGCCTTGTCAGGCATCAATGGGAGGAGGCTAGATGCCCCAGTGTAGGGGAATGCCTGGGCTGGGAGGCAGGAGTGGGTAGGTGGGTGGGGGAGCACCCTCATAGAAGCTGGGGAGGGGGAATAGGCTAGGGGATTTCCAGGGGGGAACCGGGAAAGGGGATAACATTTGAAATGTAAGTAAAGAAAATATCCAGTAAAAGAAAAGAAAAAAAAGACTAATGAGGGTCTGGTGAGATGGCTCAGAAGATAAAGATATTTGCTGTGATACTCTAAATCCATGGTGGACAGAGAGAACCTGACTCTTGACTGTTGTCCTCTGACCTCCACGTGTGCTACACGCACCCCTGACGGTGATGATGATATACAAGGTCAGATATGCTGGCACATGCCTGCAATTCCAGCACTCAGGAGGCAGAGGCAGGTGGATCTCTGTGAATTCTGATCTATATCCTGAGTTTCAGGCCAGCCAAGGCTACACAGTAAGATCCTCTCTCAACAACAACAAGAAGAACAACAATATGAAAATAAACTTATTATTTATGTTATTATTGCAAAAAAATTGAAAAAAATAACATAACTCACTCTATTTGGTATTTTTTGGGGTGCAGACTTTCCATTAGTGGAGGTCACAGTACGTTTGTCTAAATCACACTGGAAGAGATCAAGGGAAATTCTTCACATATAAAAGTGGATTTTCCAGTACTTCCTAATTCCTATAGGGTCACTCAGCAGTCAGAGTTACCAACCGTTTACCAAGAGAAATCTGCTCCTGGGGATTGAACCTAGGTCCTCAAACCCTCTGAGTAAGTGTTCTAGAGTTGAGCTGTACACTCAGCCTTAGAAACCTACCTTTAAAACCCTTTGTTTTGTGTAGATGACCTCCCAGCCCTGAGGCAAGGCTACTGTGTGAGGGTGTGAGGTTACCGCTCAGGAGGAAGTATGCTCTTGGCTTGTAATTCTCTGGAAGAGCACACAGGACTAGGGCTGGTTCCTACTTAAAGGTATATTAATGTGTCATTACTTTTCAGAAACACAAAATTTATACTTAGTCTTGATAAAGGCGTTCAAAACATTACAAGAAACCTGATTATGAGATTAAAATTTGGCAACCTGAACAGACATCACATCTTCTTTCAGAGGAAATAAAAAGCCAGACTGTCAGGCTATTAACCTCAGCTGGGCCTGCCTTTGCTTATGAGGGTGTGTCAGAGTTCAGGCCAGCACTCAGAGCCCATGTCCTGGATGCTTGAAGGTCCTTGGGGCATCTGTAGTTTTTTCTCTTTCAGCTCAGCTTCCCTTCAGGCATACACTGCAAAACTCTGAGTTCCCAGTTCAGCAAAACAGGAACAGAGAGGCTCAGAGAGGCCCAGAGATGCCTTCTGGCACTGCCTTAGCACCGGAAACCATTAGCAGTGTTTACCGGTGACAGCCTTCAAGTTCAGTGTAAGGAAGCTGCCTATTTTAGAGTACTGGACTAGTCAGGGTTCTCTAGAGGAGCAGAATTTATAGAAAAAAGATGAATCTATTTCCCTACATATATACATATTAATTATATACACACACGTGTATGAGATGCACACACATATAATGTGTGTATATATATATATACATACATATAATACACACACAAAGATTATATATCCTTAATATATCCTAACAAATCTCATATATGCATATTTGCACTGGCATCAAGTCATGAGATCCAGTGCTTAAAGCTGAATTATTAAAATAGCTTACAGGCTGTGGTCCAGCTAACCTAACAATAGCTGCTTATGAAAGGTAAGTTCCAAGAATCCAAAAGTTCTTTAGTCCACAAGGCTCAGCTGGTCTTCAGTAGACACTGGAATCCAACGCAAGTAGGCTCTAGTGCAGGTGAAGAAATGAACTCATACAGGCAAAAGGGAGGGGGAGGGCAGATGTGGATGGGCTGGTGGTGGAGGGGTAACCAGGAAGTGGGATAACATGGGATGAGGGGTTGGTAGAGGGGATAACCGGGAAGTAGAGTATCATTTGAGATGTAAATGAATGGAATGATTAATAATAATAATAAAAAAGAAAGAAAAGAAAAAAAGAAAAGAAAGGGAAAGGCACTCCCAAGGACTGCAGTTGTCCAGAGATCTTGGGAAGGTCTGAGGTCTGAGGCTCTGGGCCCAAACAGTTCCTAATCGTTCATTTACACAGCATCTGCTTTCTCTAACACTTGGTGATCTTGACTCCTCCTGACCCCCATCCTGCACATGCTCTGTTTTGCTGCAGGTAACCTGAGGTCAGAGGGGCTCCTACCTTTCTCTGTCATTGGTTTCTTACATATTTTGGTACCTCAGGGACTCCCTTCTCTGCTGGGCCAATTTTAGTATATGTCTTTTCCATTTATTTCAGTAGTTTTAAGTTCTGTATTCCATCTATAGCTTATGTTGCTAAATTGCTGTTGAGACTCAGCAATCAATGGGAGTGACACACAGCATACAAAGCGCTGGGTCCTTCTGATAGAAATTATTATTAGTGTATTAGTGAGTGTTCTGTAGAGGAATGAAACTTATATACCAACTTGACACAAGCTATAGTCATCTGAGAAAAAGGAATTTCAACTGAGGAAACGTTTCATGTAGGCAAGTCTGTGGGGCGTTTTCTTAACTAGTAATTGATGGGGGAGGGCCCAGTCCATTGTGGGTGGTGCCATCTGTAGGCTGGTGGTCCTGGGTTCTATAAGAAAATAGGCAAACCATGTGAAGCTAGTCAGTAAGCAGCACCCCTTCATGGCTTCTGCATCAGCTCCTGCCCCCAGGTTCCTGCCCTATTTGAGTTCCTGTCTTGGCTTCTCTCAGTGAATGATTCAGGATTTGTAAGCCAAATAAAACCTTTCCTCTCCAAGTTGCTTTTGGTCATAGTGTTTCATCACCGAAACAGTAATCTTAACTATGACACTTAGTAAAATTGAAACAACAGTAAATTCTAAGATATTACAGTTGTTACATTTGATTTCAAGTAAGAACCTGTACTTCCCTTTAAAACACTTATCCATCAACACATATGAAGAAACCTTCCCTTTCCCTGTGTAAGTCAGCAACAGAGTATTTACTGATCTGTGAATCCACACAGATATCCTGTCACACAGACAAGTACTCACTGGAAGACAACTGTTCAGATAAGAACGCAAGAATCTTTAAGTCCAGGCAGATTTTAACATATATTTTTTTTTATTAAATATGTAAAAAGATCAACGCAAGTCAAGTTATTCACATATTCAGAGACAAAAAGCTATCCTACCATGCGACAATAGGTGGGTAATGTCAAATGAACGTGATGCATCTGAATAAGACCTCTTCATCTACTATGCCATTACTTATCGATATTTATAATTAACAATACATATGTGTACATTCCTTTCAGTTTACATTTAATATATAACAAAAGCTTTATGGTGTACTGTTTAGTAAAAGTAATTTGAATGCATATTAAACCTTAACGGAATAATGGAAACACTCACCAGCAAAGGGAGGAAATCTTGGTTCCCTTCTGGAATTTACTTCTCTCAGTTCAACAGGGTGTTTGAATTTGAACATTGTTTTCCTGCTTCTCTACTTAGAATGGGAGCTTTCTCTTCATCCCTTGCTTCAATCACTTCCAATCTGACAGTGGTAATGGAAGCACTTACGGCCAACAGTGGGTGTGGGCAAACTGAGGCAAAAATCAACTTCTTGAGAGGGAGGAGCAGGGACCCATGCTGGGTTGCCTCTGGACCAATGTGATGTTCTGTGGCTGAGCTGGAGCTTAGAGGACTGTGTGCCTGAATGCCAAGATAAGAGAATGAATATGTTCTGCCATCCACGAATGGTGGATGCCCAGAGTCAGGGGTGGAAATAGCTGCAAAGGATTCCCCCAAAACATCCATGGCACCATCCGGGACATAGCACTTCACAAGATATTTAAGATGGACACAGGAGGTACGGCTTCTCTCTAAAATGGATGAATGGCCTGGCCTGAGCCACTAGGAAGGAAGATGGAGTACACTAGCCAGGGTGACATTCTTTTCAGACATGTAGCCAGTAGGTCTCCAGCTTAGTAGTGCAGGGAGGTGGAGGAACAGAGTGCTTCCAGCAAGAGGTATTGGGAGAAGAAAGATCCTGACTCCCTGGTACCCATTCACAGGAGTGTGGCCATGAATCCCCCATCCCTGGGTATTAAGATGTCCTGGGCAGGTACAGGAACCACCCAGGTATCTGTGAATAGCTGCTTATTGTACCTCTTTATAATAGCTATTAAAAAACCAAAAACAAAGTGAGTGACTAAAAAAGGCTCAGGAAAGCATCATGATGCCTGATGCTCTGTGGAGCACAGCCACTACCTCGGCCAGGCATGGGAGGACGTCACTGCGAGGGGAGAGGCTTCCCAGCCTCAGAGAGATGCGCTGACGGGCTGAATGAGCAGGAGAGAGAAGGAAGGAGAACCAAACACCATGGAACATCTGTTCACGTCTGCACAGCGTGTTGTGATCATTTCAGAAATACAAGCCATCTTTGCCACATGGACCTCAGTTACACACAACGCTGCTGTGAAGGTTTATTTTGGAAAGCTTTCTCTTGTTGTGAAGCTTCAACGCTAGAATTTAAGGTATCCCATCAATTAATAAAGAAATTTCGAAGCTTTATGATGCATAATTCAGAAATTTATTTTGAGATTTTTTTTCTCTTTTAAGTGGAAGGTGGGGTGGGCACATTTGTTTCTCATTTCTCTGCACTTGCTGGCCATATGGCCAGAGACAGCAAACCTAAATCTAAAATCAAATAAAATGGAAGGAGTTAGGAAAGAATTCCATCTGTCAAAAGGGGAGGACAGGTGACCATCAGGAAGGAGACTAAGAAAATGTGCAAATATTAGTTTAAAAAACAAGGAATGCTTTCAATTCACTAATGTTTCCCGTTTATGAATTGCCATGGTTTAGCAAATGACAGTGACAAGGAGGGCCCCTTGTGGCAGAGGGTGGAGTCCTTACTCCAGAAGGTGACGGGAGTCATGGGTGGTTTTGTGTGTGGCTACACTTCTCTCTTGAAACCATGCTATCAATCAAGTCTTCGCTTCCAACCTTGGCAGCCAGCACTGACGCGGTGCAGGAGGCTGGCGTGTAGGGTACCTCCCTCAAGTTTTCCTTTAGTATGGATTCCTTAATGTGAATTGGAGGACTTGGGTTGAAGCCCTTACAAGGAGGAAGAGGGAAGAGGCAGGAAGCCTCGTGCCTTCTGAGACCACCCTTACCCACCTTTGCAACTGCAGACTGCCAATGACAACATCTTTCGGGGAGTGGACCCCCACCAAAGAAAGGACCCTGAGAAAGAAAATAACAGGAGAACCTGGGGGGAAGGAGGGTGGGGACACACGGAGTAAGGGCAAAGCTGAGATGGTATTGTCTGTGAGCGAATGTCTGAAAACTAACGACTGTGTGGTGGTCTAATATGCTGTTCTATCAACACTGCTGGGCCCTGAAGTCATAGTTCTGAATCCATTTTTTTTCCCTTTAGTGTTGTGAGTAGAGGGAGAAACTGTTTTCCCCATGACACAAGCTACTGTCATATGGCTTTCATATCAAATATCTGTTTCCCTTTGTTCCAATTAATTATCTGACCAAATTTATGAGAGGTTAGACTCGAAAACATCAAAGCACCACAAATGCGCGTGACATCTACTGACACTGGGTTGAAAAATGCCAATATAAATACCATATATCAAATTACCATTGTTTCACACCAGGATAAAAAGGGGTGGTGGTGGTGGTGGTGATGGTGGTGGTGGTGGTGGTGTTGGGCGGGACACTGTTATGAGGGAGGAGTAGAACCAGTCTCAAGCAGCCAGGAGGTGAAGTTGAAGGTATGTGACCCTATGACCTGGCAGGGAGCTGACCAGAGTGGCCATCTGCTAATGCATCTTGGCAGAGGAAGTGGGAACCAAGAGCAATGGCTGGCGGATGCAAGATCGCTGTGGATGGGAGCAGGTTGGGAACAGCTGGCTTCTACTTCGCTCCAGGCCACACACGTTCCAATCTCCGGAAGGAAAGTCCCCACGCACGATGGAAGTGTCAAGAGCTGATGAGACGGTTCAGTACTCTTCCTGCTGCTGGGGCTGCTGCTCACGGGCTTGCTCCTCTGCTTCCGGCTCTTCTGTTTGGCCCTCCTGTGGGATAGGGGAGGAGTTTTAGCTACACGGGTTTACTTCCAGGCCCTGTGAGGTATCAGACCTAATCAGATGAATCACCTAAACCCCAGGTTCCGGAGCGTGCCAGGCTCAGGCACAACTCAACACACAAATGCTTCCCAGCTTTTTGGTGTCAACCCCATATCCAGGAAACCTTCACATCCCAGTGCCATCCAAGCAGGACTGCTCTGGAAAGCACAACCACCAGGCGTTAAGAACTCATCTCTTCTTCCAACTGTTTCCCCAGGATACCTTCATAGAACAAGCTGTACACTTTGCTCTCCTCAGTAAGAGTTGATATGATAAGCCAGACACAGCCACTCCTCAGCCTTGTAACCACAAAGAAGCCTCAAACAGTACCCCAGGCCTGTACAAGTGTGTAGAATGCTCGTCCCTCCCCAACAGCCCATCATGCATTGCTTCTGACCTATTTCCTGTTCCCTCTGATGTTGCCATTCATCATGCCTGGGTAATGTCTTCATGAAGGAGATGTTTTCTGTCACCTAACACCAATATGAAGCAGACTGAAGACACCAGAGAAGTAACCTGTTAGTTTCTGAGGGAAAGGAAAGGGGTGAGAACACATTTCACAGGCTGCTGTAGGTAAAGAGGCCCCTTTTCAGCACTGTGCTAGAAGCTGTGGCTCCAGGACCTTGCCACGAATCTTCAGGGCGTGTGAGGCCCTACCTGCTTACTTTCTGCTCCTGACTAGGAAGCAGATGGGGTCAGTTTTCCTCCTCTTGGCTCCACTTGTCCTATTTATTCAGTGAAGCAGATCACAGCCATCGTCTCAGCCTCAGCTTTTGTCACAAAGAATAATTAGTTCTTAACCACCTAAGCAGAAAGGGTAAGGCAAACTGAGAGTAGCTAGCTGCCCCTCAGGAGTAGCACAGGACTTCAAGATTCAGTTTTGCATGCATGCTGACACATTCAGACATGTGACAAACTGACTCTGGGTCTGCCAAGCCTATCTTCTTCCTACCTGGCTATTTCCTGTAGGCCAACGCAAGCCCATTAAAATCCAATTCAGACAGGATTTCACCATCTCCCTGTGTCAGATCTGTATCTTCCCTCCGCCTTCTGCATCTGTAAGACTCACTCGGGGTGTGGGGTGTGGGGTGTGGGGTGTGGGGTGTGGGGTGTGGGGTGTGGGGTGTGGGGTGGGGGGTGTGGGGTGTGGGAGGGCATGTGCTCATCATTCACAAGGTTTGACCCCCAGCCTCGCAAAAACAAACAAAACAAAACCCAACCATCTCCCTCAACTCCTCAAAGGAAACTCACTGGAATCTTGATGTCTGGAGCCCTTTTCTATTGGAGACTGAGGTTCTTGAGATGGGCAGCCCTGTTCAATTGAATTGCATCTCATTCACTACAATATTCGACATATGCCACGTCAAGGGGAAGAAATGGATTCCAGAATGAATGACCAAGACAGACTACCAGCCAAGGCTGTACGGCACTTTCTCAGAGACCAGTAATGTAACGGCTACCTGCACTGACTATGAGTTCTCTGCCCAGCTCTGCAATCTGTGACCTGTGCGGCTCTGGGCTTACAGTGCAACTGCTCTACACACACAGCAAGTGTAAAGTGTGCTTCACCGATCAAGTCAGCACTGCATTCCTTTCATCTAACAGAGGAGCAGTAAGTTAGAGCTGGGAACTTGCTCGGATTCATGTTTTTCATGTCAATATGGTAAATGTGAGTTGTGATTGTAATTTCTTGGTGCAAGAACATTTTGGAATATATTTTCAAATGTGCAAACAATCAGTAGACAGTTACCTTGTCTACAGCAGCTGAAAGTGCAAAGTGACATCGAGTTGAAGACCTGAGACTGATTCTAGCATTGCCCTTTATTGGCTCTTGGTCACTGGCCACCTGATTTGGTAAATGTGAGCCCTGACTATGCCTATGACTGTACCATTGCCACCGCCTTTGGAAGGTGTCCCATCTTTGGAAGGTATGGGCAGACATCCTGCTCTCTCTTGTTTCTCCGATCCTCCCATCCCAGGGCCCGGGGTGTTGCTCTGGCTGCTCTTTTGGCAGCATCAGCTGCCAGTTGCTTTGCCTCTGTTCAACATGTGGAGTAGCAGCCTTCTCAGCCTAAGGAGTCAGGGCCTTGGCCAACAGTGGCACATCAGGGGGAACTGGCAGTGTGGGTGGTCAGAGATCAGAAAGCAGGTGCTGGCCTCAATCAGAGCAGGAGTCCTCTGTTCTAGGGGAATGTGGGAGGGTCCAGGGTCCATTCCCCACATGAAAAAGGTACTTCTGGAAGTCTCTCTCCCTAACCCTGCTTCTGTATTAATGGCTCCTGCTCCTCTGGCTAAGCTTCTGTCTTTCTTTCTTGCTTCTGTGTGTATTCTGCTGGTAACTACTACCCAGCTTCCTCTGTAGCCACTAGCCTCCAATATGATGGGGATGCTGACTTGCTCATCCTAAGCCCCCAGTCTGCCATGCTGGCTTTCATACTGTATCCTCAGCCCTCAGCTGCTTGAAGCACACTTTTCTAACATAATTGTTCTTATGTATAGCCTTGCACATTGGGGTGTGCTTTGTGTTTACAGAGAATCTCCTCACCGCTGGAAGTTAACTATGGGATAACACAGTTAGTTCAGGCCTGAAAGCAGGAGGACCAGAATCCATTAAGCACGGAGCCAGGAACAAGCTGCAGGTCCTTGTTGCTCACCACTAGTCAAGGCTCCTCGCCTCAGGTCAAGGTTGAACAAGGAGCTGGCTCTGCAGTCTCTAGCTGGAGAGAGCATTCTCCCCCACCCCCGAGGCTGAAAGTGCCAGCCATGGGAAACTGTTGGTGATGACACACACCTACAGAGACTGCTGATCAGCAGCGCATGCTTTTTGGGCAATACTGGGGTAAATAGCTAACATGACTGTTTAGCTGCTTTGCTAATACTTGGGCACAAGTTGACTTAGGACCTTCACAATGCCACTATAGGCTCCCCAGCGGTAGCTTGATAAAACCTATGCTGAACACAGGACTGATACACTGGTATATCACCAGATGAATACTAACATTTCCATGGCAACCCCTCTACGTCTCTAAATGCTTAGCTGTGAGCAATGTTACTATTCTTTACTTTTACTCTCTTCCCCTCAGAAAGAGAGGCAGGTTGGGAGAGAGTGTCAAAGAATGATCTTGGCCATGGTGGATAGAAAACGAGGTCCGAGGTCACCAGAAGCTGATGTTCCCGATCCCTAAATGGCAGACACTTGGCCTCCTCCCCCCCCCACCCCCCACTTGGTGCCAGCCACAGTTGGCTGTGCTTTTCTTTCCCATCTTGGCTCTGTAACTGTCCTTAGTCACAGTTCAACTTCCAACCCAAATGCCATCTTTATAGTGACGTCTGCTGGGATCTTCAGGCAGTGTGTGTCTCACACAAGTTATTTGTGTCTCTGTTGTCACATTTATCACAATCTGCCACATTTTCCAGTCAGCTGAGTCCCTGGCTGTCTCCTTCCCTAGGTCTGAGTTCCCCTGAGGTAGGAGCTGCATCTATCTCTGGACAAGTAGCATTTCAAGGCCAGTTGAGTGCAGATTCCCCAGTGACAGAAACAGATTGTCTCAAAAAAGTGCTGAGGAGAAAGAAAGTCTTCAGTTCACTTTAACAGTGGCTTCCACGACAGTACCTCAGGAAATGAGCAACTGTTTGTCAGCTAGTCTACCTCTGCTAGCTGTTGTACCTCTGTTGAGAGGACCCACGCAGTAGCAGGCAGGAAGCCAGTGATTAAGCCAAGATACCGTGGTCCAAGTTACATAAGAAGGGGGAATATACTGAGGCTGGTAAAGAGGCACTGTATACCTGACTGGCGATCCATCTGTTCTGCAAACTTCCACCATGCTTCTATACTTCAAGGCTGAATAACCTGATTACTGCTCTAATCTGGAGTTTTATATCTATACATCATATTCTGGGATTGCCTGACTCTAAGAGGCAGTGACCAGTCACCAGCAAGAAGAAAAATGGAAGTTCCTCCAGCAAATACTCCTGGGAAACCAAACCTTGCTCAGACAGTTTAGCCAAAGAGCACACATGCAATCCAGCCTTTGATTTTTCAACCCACGTTCCCCTCTGGGAAAGCCTGACACCTCTGTCATCTCAGGTGGTTAAACATCCTCATGCTAAAAGCCTCAAGCAAAATACAGGCATTTCTTTATAAACTCCATACTCTTCAGACCCACACAGAAGCACAGACCTGCCCACCACCCAGGTATGGGACACAGCACACAGCATTGGGACAAATGGAGGATCTGAGGGTTGTGGATGGGAGTTTATGATGACACAGAGGCATTTCCAGAGGGAAGCCCTATAGGGTAGGCAGCCTCTTTCTTAGACCCACTTCTTCTAGTGTTGGCTATGCTTCCGAATGGCTGCCACAGAAGCAGGACCCATGCTCCTCAGAGATGAAGGCAGATGCCTGAAGTCTCCAAGGTTTCTTGGATTGGATGACTCCTTGAGCCTTCAGCAGAGAAGCAGAATGGAGAGTGGGCCAGTGTGCACACGTGTGCTTCTGCACAGCATGGCACACACCCATCTGGCATGGTGTCTGAACACATATCTTCCCTTTCTTATTGTAGAAACGAGGTCTAGAAACCTTGGTCTTAAGTCTTGTCACATATGCAGCAAGAACTCCTGGTACACTGTGGATCAAATGCCTTATTCCTCATGGGAATCTTGTTGTAGCCTGCTATATCATGGGAATTTTCCAGACACAGAGTTGCAATGTAATGTATCCTGAACTGGAAACACTAAGCCAGGGACCGCATGTGAAGACACACCTTCAGCAACACATGAGACTGAAGTCTATGCCCCTTCTGGGTAATACTTGGTTCCTCTAACTCTCTTCCTGGCTGTGGGATAGTTGAGTGCGTGTGCCCATGTCCACGTCTCTCTTCCTTAAACATTTCTCTTCACCTGATGGTAACCCAAGGGCTAAGTGCTGCACAGTGGTACAGCTTGATCCTGGCATGCACAAGGCTGAGTTTAATCTTCAGTACCAAACTGCCCCCCAAAACAAAGAGGGGACAGAGAGCTCTGGGTTCAGACTCTGGATACTTACAAAGTACCAAAGCTCTCTTCTGTCTCTTTCCCTTTATCTAGAAAACAGGACAATATGTACTTGATAGGATTCCCAAGAGAATGAGAGCATCTGCTACAGTCTATACACAAAGCACAAGGCCCAGGCGTCAGTCTCAGACTCCAGGTAGCTGAGACAGGAACCCATTTGGCCTTACTCACTGATGGAGCTTCTGCACGAGTGCTCCTGGGCCATCTGCCCTGTGTGTGCTCACAGTTCAAGAACTGTTCTGTGGTTCTAGTGGGTGTGGGGCTGGAATAGCAGAAAGACACTGAGTGTAGACCTTCAGGCAGGGCCTCCTCAAGCCACCCCCTAGAGGACAGTGAAGTTCTTGCCCTAGGCTCACCTGCCTATCCCCAGCCAGCAATTCAATGATGTCACACAATTCACCAGGCCATATTCCAGGACCAGGTCTCCTCCCTCTTGGGATCAGTTCTGACTTTGGGGAAGGTTTCCTTCCTGCTTCTAGGGCACTGCTGGGAAGATCTAAGCATGCACGATGGCCTTGCTCCAGCTAGCACCCGCCAGCACAGAGGGCAGCCACATACACTCATCAGGTGTGCTCACCTGATGTCATCTCAAGCAAGCTTTAGAGGCAGCCACTGCAACTGGGGTACATCCATACATCCTCAGGACATCCTCAGGACATCCTCAGGACATCCTCAGGACATCCATAATGGTCTCAGGCACACTACAAACCAGCCTCCTTGCTGAGAGCCACATTTGGTGACATCATTCTGGCCTTGGGGCTTAACTAGGCAGGGTCCCAAGGTTTCGAAATCCACACTTTGAGCTACTAGTAACCAAGAAAGAAGTTACCAAAAACAACTGGAGAGGGAAGAAAGCAATGGCGGGGAGTGCCCAAGCGCGGGACAGTTTCCTGTAGCCGATGGACGTTCCAATGCTAGGATTTACAGGCACGCGTGAAACAAACATAAACTTTCTGGTGGCTCACTAATGCTCCGAGGAAACACTTGTACATGTGACTTTCCCATAGTTCCCTCTGAGCACCCACAGGCCGCTGTGTCAGAGAGCCAAACACTTCACCAGCTTTGACCTAGGGTAAGGAGAAGCTTGACACTCAGCCCTGGCCTCTTGCCTCCCCTAGCCCAGCTCTGTACAAGGGGGAAGCTTCAGTAGGTCTCTCACTCTGCCTCGGGCCAGGCAGGCTATGCCCTCCTGCACACAGACGGCACTGACTCGGCAGCGTTTCTGTGTCCTGCCTGTCAACTGCTGGTCATAGTGTCCTTCCTGGCCCCAGCCCGTTCTCCCCGATCCTCCACTCCTCTCTTCTTCCCTCTTTCTCTTCCTCTTCCTTCCCTTTTCCTTTCTTTTCCTTTTGTTGTGCTGGTTTGACAAAGTCTCACTATGTAGCCCTGGCTGCCTGGCCTGGAATTTGCTATGTAGACCAGGCTGGCCTTTAACCCACAGAGTTCTACCTGCCTTAGCCTCCTGGGTTATAGGATTAAAGGCATATGCCACCAAGCCTGGTTACCATTTTTAAAAATAAAACAGGATCCCATGTAGCCCAGGATAGCCCTGGATTCACTTTGATTCTTGACACTCCTGTCTGCTCCACCACACCCAGCACACCTTTTCATTACGTTCACAAAGCTACACCTTGGGCCTTGCCTTCCCCTGCACACTTGCTCAGCGGCAGGTCCTCCTACAAAGTTGGTATGTAATAAAAACAGACGGTTGTGGGGCTCACGTGGTGGGAAAGGTTGTCTTCTCACTTAACCATCCCCAGAAAAACAGATCTTCATACAGTTCTCACTGTCTGTCCATCTGCTCAAAGCTGAAGCTCTCCGTGTGTTTCAGCCCCAGTCTCCATCTCTACTCAGCTCCTCCCAAATTAACCGGTGGATGCACATCCCACAGGCAGACAGGCCTTGGTGACCAGCACATTTACCTCTCTGGAACCATCAAGGCTTCCAGCTAAGCTGTATCATCACCAAGACCCCAGGGAAGTATTTAAGACGGCTGGATGTGCTGCACTTTGAACAGGAGTTTCTTCAGAACCCAGGAGCCGGGAGCGTCACACACCCACCTGTTCGTCGGAAGCGTAAAGCACTTCCATTAGTCGCTGCACGAGGTCGTCGTTTTCCTGCCCATGTTCTTGGCACAGCAGCTCAATCTCTCTCAACTTCCCGAAGTAGAAATCCCTCTCCTTCTCCACACCCTCCAGGGCTAGCTTCAGTGAATGTACCTGCAGAAGGGTGGGTAGAGGAGAAAACCCCAAGCAGAGTAAGAAATATGTGACCAGCTATGTCTGTGTACGATGAAAATGATGATGGAGCCGGACCAGACAGAGAATGGAAGGACAAGTGTAAGAGAGAAGCAGCCGGCCTGGCCGCCAGTCTCAGGAGCATCAGGGTGTTCCATTCACCTGCATAGCTATACCTGGGCTTAGACAAGCCTTTCCTCTCTTGGTAACAAGTGCCGGACCACATCTTGTTGCTGTGATCCGGGATGTTTGTCTCTCCCCACAATGTCTTACAATAGAACCCTACAATGTGATGGATGGTATCACGGGGCAGGGCCTTTGGGAAGTGAATGAGATTTGTGTATGAAAGACACTTAGGGATCCTTCTCAGCATGGGGAGACCCTGAGGACTGGGGCCTGGCTAGACAACTGATCAGCTGACATTTTTTTCTTTTTAAAATTATACTTATTCACTTTACATCTCACACACTGCCCTCCCCCCCCAACAGTGATCCCCTTCCACAATCCTTCCCCCTAACCCTGCTCCCTTCCCCTCTGAGTGGGTGAGGAACCCCCTGGGTATCCCCTGACCCTGGCACATCAAGTCTGTGAGGCTAGGTCTCCCACTGAGGCCAGACAACTGATCTGCTGACATCTTGATATCAGACCGCACAGCCTCCAATGCTAAGAAAGAAAATTCTGTTGCTCACAAGACATCCAGCTTAGGGTATTTAGTTACAGCATCCCAAACAGACTCAAACACTCAGTCATAGTCCACTGAGAAGGAAGGTAAGAGAGTTATGTGTTTTTTAAATGACCCTTTCTTTCTTCAGATCACTGGTATTAAAATCCACTCCTCAGATGCCGAGTCAGAGCAGACACAAGCTGTCATCGGGAGGGCAGATCTTGGTGCACACAGATGGGGCGGGGTGGAGCACCAGCTGTGCCCGTCTGCTTCCGTTTGTCCGGCTCTGGTTCTATGTTATCCCTGGAAGGGCAGGGTGGGTCTAGGGACCTTCTGGGGTTGTCGAGTCTCTAACTTCTAGGTCAGTGCAAGCTCTGGGCCAACAACAAAGACAGGACCACTTTCGGGTGGTGTCAGTCCTGAAGAAGGCTGGGGTGGTGGGGCAGGGTGGCTGTTGACTTTTAAATCTTAGGATGCAGCTCTCTGACAGCCACACACAGGTCCAAACTCTGCCCTGTTCCTCGTCCCCGAGGACCTCCTCTTTTGTAATACTTTGTTTACATTTGTGTAGAGCAAAAATTCTAAGAGGTGGGTCCTGACCCCACACTGGCTTGTGTAACTGAATGTGTGGGTGGGAAGGGGGGCATACAAAAAATATCTGGCAGTAGTAAAAGTCTATGGTGTTCAACAATTAAAATTTATCAGAAATCCAATGCACAATGGATGTGAGGTGTTTCGGGCAAAGCTCTCCTGTGCCTCACCAAACACCTTCACTGAAGCTTTGGCTCTGAACTTTGACACTCCACACTGAGCGCGCTGTCATGCCACACATTGAGACCCCTCAACTCAGTCATGGATGGTAGTACTTTCACTGCGCACACTGTTCTGACAGAAACATGATGCTCTAATTACAGAAAACGAACACTATCACTCCTTAGCAAGTTAGTTTGCCTGTGTGGTGCTGTTAGAGGCATAGCACCAGCTACTTAGTGCACAAATTTGCTTGCTTTTGCTTTTGAGTCAGAGTCCTGTCTGGCCTGGAACCCGCCGAGATTCACCTGTTTTTTGAGTCCTAAGATTAAAAGTGTGTGCCACCATGCTAACTCCAAAGGACTATCTTAAAGTAAAAGTTCTTTATGATTTATTATGAGTTAATTTGCTTTGTGTACCCTTTTATGATCCTATAAATCTAGGGTCACAGGGAATTTCTGGGAAAAGAGGCTGGGGGTGCTGAAGAAGGCCTGGCGCCGCAGACACTGGGCAAGAGATGAAGTCTCATGGTTTTCCACTTTTGAGGTACAAAATCTAAATCTCCTGTGTGTGTGTGTGTGTGTGTGTGTGTGTGTTAATATGGCCTCTGGTACATGATCCCTGCAATTACTGACATTCAAACACATGCTGGTCCATCAGCCATTCATTCCCCTGCATCTGACAAACAGATCTATGTCGGGATCTACGTAGACCTCACAGATGCCCTCATCTAGCTACTTTTGAAGGTGAGTTTTCATTTTTTTTTTTTCAATTCCTGAATTTTCATTCTTTCAAGACTACACATTTGCAAAAATACAAGATAACCAGCTTGCACTTCAGAGAGAAGAAAACTGCCCTAATTCTAGACCCTGTGTCTGAACTTAGCTGTAGAATCCCTTGCAGCCCTGCACTGAGTCAGGCAGAGGGATCACAGTGTGCAGCTCCCCCAAACCAAGCAGAGGCATTACACTAGCTCCTTTCCACAGATACAACTTAAGGGAGGGATTATCACGACCTGCGGTTCGGGGACAGGGGGGCATCATGACACAGGTGACATAGCAGAGGACATGGTTTGTGACATCAGAAGCAGTAGGTGCTGGCCAGGCGGTAGTGACCCAGACCAGAGGTGGGGTTGGGCTAGACCCTTCAAGGCGGAACACATTCAGCACCCTGCTTCGTCCAGCTAGGCCTCAGCTCCTAGTTTCCACAACCTCCCCTCACTGCACAGGCAGCTGGGAACCAAGTGTTAAACCACGGCATGGGTGGTATTTCCATTCATCACAGAAGACACACGGTTAACCCCCAAAACCCAGGCTCAGCCTCTGGACTGTGGTTTACACAGCATACTGTGGCTTTTGTGGAGGTACTCAGTCTGAGCTGGGCTAGACTGGTTTTACTGATGGATTAGAGAAGGGGTACAGATCTGTCAACAGCCCCCCTGAACACTGACAGCAGCTGGGCATGATGGTGCACACCGGTAATTCTAGTACTCAAGAGACTGAGGCAGGAGAATTGATGTGATCAGTTTGGGCAACAAAGCAATAAACAAACAAACAAACAAACAAACAAATAAATACTCTTGCCAGTAGCTATTTTAAATGATCAGAGACCAGGTGGCAAATTCAATTCCGTTTGAATGGTGCCATTAGAGACAAATGCCATCCTGTCTCCTCACAGGTCACAGCAGATGGGTAGGTGACGGAGGCTGAGACAAGCCAAGTTCAAAGATCCCATAAGGGAAGTTTCCTTTCACAGCTTTCCGAACTCCTTCCCGGCATGTCCACAGATTAAGTCCTCCCAGAGGCACCGGGACAGCAGTGACTCTGATCCACTTCCTGCTGGCTAACTCACTGACCAGAAAGAGTTCCTAATCTTTTTGTTTACACCTCTTCCTCCCTCGAGCCTGGTTCACGGCTATCGCTGGAACTGTGCAGCGCAGTGCAGTGTGCTTTCGTAGTATATCAAGGGGGACTGCCTGAGTAAGGAACAGAGCCAAGCAAATGAAAATTCCTTAAGTTTATGGCAGTTGTCGCTTTCTCTATTACCACCATAAGTCACGGTCCTGCCTCTGCATTTCCACTTGGCTTTTCCTTCTCCCTGTGTTCTCAGTTCCCACACTGGGGCACTTGTGGGGCCACCCATTAGCCGCAGGACCTTCCTCCTGGAGGCTCCAGAGGGAGACATCCGGCGACTCAGGTCACCAGGACAATGAGCTTGGCTGGAGAACCTAGTATCTGTGCGGCTGAGGCTGTGCTCGCCTGTCCTCTGAAGGACAAGTGTAGGTAGATGTATATGACCTTGTCAACATCAAGGTGTTGGGACAGGAAGCGGAGCGAGGCCTCTCTCAGGAGTACCTTGGGAAGGACAACAGGTAGACTATTCCCCTTTCCTGTTCCTTCTGTCCTCTCTTGAGTGGTCCTAAGAATTGACAAGGCCTTTTGGAAACAGACCTTGTGTATATGATTTGAGAGTTTATGAAGCTTAGAGCCAGCTGCAAGGAGAAGTGCCTGACTGGCAGGCCGCAAGGCACAACCAAGGGAATGGAGGTTTCCACGTGGTCAGAATTTGGGCCACTGGGTTGGAAACTATGGTGGATGGAGGGGAGGGAGTGGGGATGGCGACTGGAAGCCTGAGTTTCTAATGATTGCAGAAAAATTCCAGTTGCTTTGGGAAGGGGCACAGATCTGGAGTATGATGAACTCAGGCTTGTGATTCTCACAAGGTCCACTCAGACTTGTATGTCGTCTTAATCTTGTGGCCTGAGGCTCATTCCTGCTTGCTTGCTTCCCTCCTCCTCCTCCTTTCCTCCTCCTCCTCTTCCTCCTCCTTCTCCTCCTCCTCCTCTTTTTCTTCTTTTCTTTTCTCCTCTTCTCCTTCTCCTCCTCCTCCTCCTCCTCCTCCTCCTCCTCCTCCTCCTCCTCCTCCTCTTTTTCTTCTTCTTTTCTCCTCTTCTCCTCCTCTCCTCCTCCTCCTCCTCCTCCTCCTCCTCCTCCTCCTCCTCCTCCTCCTCCTCCTCCTCCTCCTTCTTTTTTATCTGAGCAGAAGTCATTTCTGAAAACCCTCTGGCTCCAGCAGGAGACGAGCAGGTAACAGAACATTCCACAGTTACCTGATCAGAGTCCAAAGGTGACTTAAGGTTTTACCTCAAGTGCTAATATGATCAACTTGCAGCACCTTTGTTAGGCAGCTGTCTGCCTCTGTGACAAATTCCTGACTGAAAACATACTTTTCAGACTCCTGCCTTACCAAGCAGAAGATTCATTACTAGGCTAGTAGTGAGGGGGTGGGGGTGGGGGTGGGGGTGGGGGGAGGTGGGGGGGTGGGGGTGGGGGTTGGGGGGGGAGATAGCCTAAGACTCTGCAGTCACGGGGCCCTGGTGCAGGAAGCGGATGGCTTCTACAATGGGCACAGCACCACCCAGTGTTTCATTATTCTTAAACGGTATAAAAAAATTAGGCATTACAAGTTAAAAAACATACCTACGCCTCTGGATCAAACCCAGGGCCTCTTGCTTGCCAGATCTGTGTTCTACCGTAAAGCCACACCTACTCCCATACCTAAGGTCTCTAGTTGGAAATGTTGGTTGGTATAGCTAGGTTTACCATAATCATAAGGGGTTATTAGACCAGAGGAAATGTCTACTTAATACACAGCCGTCGTTCAGGGCTCCCGGGCACCCTATTCCTGCCACTGTAGAGGACTGGTGTTGTATTTAATTTTAGTACTAGGCTCTGGTGTGTCACTGCTGTCAGTAGCTTTAAATGAGGGAATGGCGTCACCCATTTTGCTATTATTATACCACGGCATGGTCTCCGTCACATAAAACAGGCTCAACCACTAGCTGCTGAAAGAAAGGAAGGGATGTGGAGGGAGCCAACCGAACTCTAAGGCAGCCATAACACTTTTTAGACTGGCCAGGAGTGGGCAGGCTAGGCCTGGAGTTCAGGATGGGCCCTGAGGGACAGGGAGCTGGGAGGGTGGCCTCATTAGGCCGTGTCACCCTCCACATCCTCATGCTTGGCGTCAAGCTTTGTGACTAACACTGCCGTCACTCCTTACCCCAGGCCTGTGGGCGTGACCTCCTCACCCCTCACACACAGCACTGGTCTCAGAGACAAGGGTGCAAGGGTGGAGGGATGAGTTACCTGCTCGTTGAGCTGTATGACTTGTGTTTCTAAATCTTTGTCAGATCTGGATGCTGAGCCACTGGATGAAGCCCTTTTGGCAGACGAGGGGCGAGAAGGTGTGGATCCCGGCTTAGCTGCGGGACTTGACTTAGCCGCACCTAGAAGCAAGCAGAATATATTATGAATACAGCCAGCATTAAAGAAGATTTTCAGATACAGTGCAAATGCATGATAGAAAATGAGCTTCCTAAAAACCACAAGCAATGTGCCAACCCCTCCTCAATACAGTCAGAGCCATCAGCTTCAGCAAAAGCCACAGTGTCCTGGGGCAGCAGTGCACTGCGCCTGGAGAGCAGCTGCTCCAGTGAGCAGGTTAACCCTTTCCCTCCAGGCCTCAGAGCACAGCTACAGTGAAGCTGAGTCAGAGGAAAGACTTTGGGTGCTGTGGAGATGGCTCAGTGAGTCAATCCTTATTGTCTAAGCCTGAGGAGCTGAGTTCAAACCCCAAGAACCTCTCTGAAGCCAGATGTGATAGCCCAGGGCTCCTACTGTAAGATAGGAGGTAGAGACAGGCTCATTCTGTGACAAACATTTAGGACCCTCTCAAGCAAGAGAGAATTTGAGGACCAACACCCTAAGTTATATTCCATCCTCCATCTATGGTGCATGCATGTGCCCCACACATGACCACGTAAATCACATATTGCATACACACGAATGATTAAAAGTAAATGACAGGAAACGTTCTTTAGTCATCACAAATTATTATTCTCTGAGAAAGGCCCCATGACAGGTTCATACTTTAAAAGAGACGCTGTACACAGGTAATTGCTTTCTCTTTTAGTAAACTCCGTCCGTAGCTTCAGTAATGGAAGGACAGGGATGGCGACATCTACATGGTAATGAGCACCCTGAGGTCCACTCTTGGTTTCTCAATGTCATTCTTCAACAAAAGGACGTCTTGCAAAGCTGCTGATGGTGCAGAACCAGAGAGGACAGCTTATGGCAAGACACGAAGATGCTCAGGGCAAGGGGCATACGGAGCAGCTTGGAGGGGCAGCCTACCTAGCATGAGGAATGATGGCTGTAAGTTATGAAATGCCTTGGAACACGAAGTCTCTCAGGCCATGAGGAGGGGAGGGAGAGAGGGGCGTGACCAACAGGGAAAGCCGAGAAATGCTAGAATACAGATATGTGGTACCCGAGTAGAGAGTAACTCCAGAGCTGTTACTTAACGGGAGCCTTAGATGGGAGACAGGACATGTAAAGGGAGAGGGCCTTCATAGCAGGAAGCCTACCAAGTTCCTAATAATGCCACACTGTTACTTCAGGTAAGCCTTCACCCCCTGGACACTCAACCCACAGTGGACTTACTGTCTAGAACACAGCGCAGCCATAGGAATGGCTTCTGGAGCCCAAACAGAAGCACCTAGGTATATACAAAGAGGTTGGTGTGCTTCAGAGTAAGAAGCGGGCCTCTCCTGGGATGCACCCCTCATCCCTTTGCTGTTGTACTGACATAGTTCCAGCCAGGCAACAGTCCTCTCCTGTCCACATGATCTCCTGTGTGTTCCCTCTGCCCAGTCAGAATTTCCACCGCAATCTCTCATCCTCTCCCCTTCTAGAATGTTCTTAGAGGGCAAAGAACATGTCTTACTCATGTCAGCAACCCCGGTGCCTTGTAAAATGTTAGGCTAAATACATTTTGGTAAAGGAACAACTTTAGATAAATAGATAAATAGGCAATTAAAACTTGGTTTGTGGTTTCCAACTTCAGTTTCCAATCTTTCTGACAGAGGCAAGGGATTATAAAGGCAGGCATGTAGCAACAGCTGCAAGTTTCAACCAACACCCTAATTACACTGTAGCCAACAGAAAAGCTGTTAAAATTTATATGCTGTCTCTTCAGGTGCCTGGAGTCACTGGTTATAGGTGGGAGTCATCCACACCTCTGGGAAGTCTTAACAATGTCATAGCCTTTAAAAAACATGCCCTTTTGTTATATCAGGAAGAAAGGAATCTTCTTTAAAAGCACAGGGCAAGGGCCACCGGACTTGAGATGGTTAGATGTGAGTGACTTAAGTCAGTGTGCACTCTGAAAAGGGTGATTAGTGGGCCCAGAGACCGCACTGTGTACAGAGTGGACTGGGGGCACCAGGAAACTGTGGTTTGCTTAGAATGGAGAAACTGCTGTAAGAAACTTTCTCTCACACAGAATTCCAGAACCTGACT
Organism: Arvicanthis niloticus; assembly: GCF_011762505.2. Classification (NCBI taxonomy): domain Eukaryota; kingdom Metazoa; phylum Chordata; class Mammalia; order Rodentia; family Muridae; genus Arvicanthis; species Arvicanthis niloticus. The sequence goes on from NW_023046289.1 coordinate 30,015, forward strand.
TCTCAGTTCTGCTGCACGGCTCCTTCGGCTGTAGAACAGACTATGGAGGAGCAGGCAGGGAAGACCACTTTGGCAATGATAAGGCCCTTTCAGAGTTTAATAGCTAGGAGGTCTAATGAAAAGGTACAGAAAGAAATGCTTCTTATCTAAAACCCTGTAAGTGTCTGCCACAGCCATGCACAAGAACTGCTAAAATGATAAAGATGCAGCCTCTCTGGAGTAACAGTCACCCAAGATTGCCCCAGCATGGTACCCTCTTGGCCTTCTTGGGAACAGGCCAGTGATCTGGGATGTTGTGCCTGTCACGCTGGGGCTCTATCTCCTCTGCATGTAACACCCCTCCCCATCTCACATCTGATCTATCTCCTTTGAGTAACTAGGACTTCCATCTTTCCTTCAGTTCTCAGCTTGTGCTGTCTCATCCCCTGGAGGGCACAGTGCCTTTTCCTCAGAGGCTGTACCAACTGTAGCATTGTGGTGACACCTGAGTGCCTCATCTTGAACTAGACCACCATACTGGAACTGCATCTGTTTGGTTTGCCACTGATAAGTACAGCAAGTACAGTGCCTGACCTGGATGTCTTCTGTGCACCGCCAGATGTTGTTGAACACCCAAGCAGAGGCAGTGAATCAGCAATGACACCCAGGAAGCTTTGAAGTACTGATGCCAATGTCAAAGTCACTGACTGGAAGAGCCAACTAGAAAGAAACCATTTGGATGTCAGCCTCCCAGCTGGGTCCTTCCTGTGTTTTCTTTCCAGGCCCCCTTTTTAAGTTACGATGTGGGGTTCCTTTCCATGTGCAATCTGGCCAGTCCACCGACGAAGTGAGTGCAGTCAGCTGATGCCTGGGTTAGGAGCCAGGTTTGGTGTGGGGCTGTCCATATTTCTGTCACTGGCCTCTGCTCACAGAAAGGCCTTCCTAAGAGAATGCATATATACTTATCACTCTAGGCAGGTCTCCCAAAGTAAGTCATCAAAAGATGTGGCCAGTGACAGTGACTAAGCTCAGAGTACCAGGAAGTCATGGCCTCACACTCTGACATCAGTTCCACGAGAAAAGAACAGGGAAGTGGGAAGAAGTTGTTAAACATTGTCCATGCAGAGCTACCACTAACTGTGACTCCAGGGTACTGTCGAATGAAATCTGAAACAAACTGAATGGTTAGCTGCAGAGGAGAAGGACCATCGAAAGGGAACGGAGGCTGGGTGACATGTTTTACATGGCTCATGGGAGAGGTCAGAGCTGGCAGCCATGAACCTCTCTGTGGCTCTGGTTCTCCGAGCCCATGGGCTCAGCCTTAACATAGCACTGGTTTCTTGGATCCTGTAGAGGTCAGCTGGGACCCAGAAACCAGGTCTTTCACACTGGTCTATATCAGTAGAGATGAGAAAGAGGAAGGCAAGAGAATCAGAGTTGGAGTTGTCAGCTGCTCCACCCCCCCACTTACATATTCTCTGTCACACTCATTCACACACTTATTCATATATTTATTTACACACACATACATACTATCTCTCTCACTCTCTCTTTTTTTTTCTTTAATAAAATGTAGTTTTATTTTTATGCTACTCTGTTGTTACATAGGGCATAACATTTTCACAAGGCTTTTTTGGGACTACAGTCAATGATTAGCAAACACACAATATAGTGGTCCAACTCTCTAAAGAGCAATCACTGGACAAACCGGATACCCTCGCACATGTGCACAAATCTGCATGGAAAAGTACTACAGTTTAGACTTGGACTTGTGTACTTTATTTCTCCTTTCTAGTGTATTAAGAAAGGACATGCATTTTTATTTGCCCAAAGCAATGCTTGTATTCTGGCAGCAACATGCTACTTCTATCACAAGGTAAAGTGAATACCAGAGCTACGAGGGCAGGAGGCGTGAGTGAATTTTTATTGGGAAGGAAGTTGTCAACTTAAACAGCAGCAAATGAAGAATGCATAAGGAAACTCCTGTTGTCACAGACAGATGCAACCTCCAGAATATGTGACAAGGAGACATTTCAATCTGTGACCCCAAGCCCAGATGCATTAAGCTCTTTCCCATTCAATCTAACACTTCTGGATTCCTACTAAAAAGGAATTTGTAATAAGAGCATGGAAAAGTTGCTTCTGAAAGGAAACCCCCAAAAAGGTTCAGAAAAGGAATGTAGAAATCAAGAGGTTATTATTATAATTACTTTAAATTGTAATGCACTACATTCCTGTATCTTCATAGTAATATGAAACACAGCCACTTGCAGAACTGGTTCAGATTACTTAAATACCAAATGTGCTGTTAGTCCTCTACACAAGTGTCTGGAAGTTACTCGTGTTTATATGAAATGAAGCTACTGATACTTTTCTACAGCAGTAACTGCACACCAGGAAGGTGGAGACAACACAAACCAAGGGATGGAGTTTTCCCAAAGCTGCAGTGTGAAAAGACTATAAACAACTGATCCCATACACATGAGTGGGCTTCCTTGCTAGAGGAAATCCAAGTAGAATAAGGAATGGAGATGTAAAAGGTTTCTTGAGGGGAAGGAGGCTGGTGCCCTGGATGCCTTTAGTTCTTGGCCTCCTCCGCTGCATCACATTCTTCTCCTGCACTGTCTGATGTCCATAATGTTAAGTTGTCTCTAAGCAACTGCATGATGAGGGTGCTGTCTTTGTAGGAGTCTTCGTTCAGTGTATCAAGCTCTGTAATGGCCTCATCAAAAGCCATTGTGCAGTGTGCAGGCAAGCTCTGGATTATTAAGGATCTCATAGTAAAATACAGAAAAGTTAAGAGCCAGCCCCAGGTGGATTGGCTATGTAGGTTGCATCTCTTTCTTGCTTATATCAAAGGCCTCTTGGTAGGCTCCTTGGGAATTTTCTATCGTTTGTTTTCGGTCATCACCACAAGCTACTTCAGCAAGATACCGGAAATAATCTCCCTTCATTTTCAGATAGAAGACCTTACTCTCTGGATTAGCTGCATTGACTATTAAATACTTATCCAACAATTCCTCACTTACAAACCTCTAACAGTGGACACCATCCTCAATTTACAGATGAAGAAACACTGATCTGTCAGGGCCCAAACAGGGCAAGAAGGAGCAGTGACTTAAAAGCTGCTGCCGGGCAGTGGTGGCGCACGCCTTTCTCTCACTCTCACACACACTCATCACACACTTTTTCACACATACAAGTTCTTTCTCTCACACTCACAGACACACATACTCTCTCTCACTCCCACACACTCATTTATACTCATTCTGTCTCCTTCTCTCTCTTACACACACACACACACACACACACACACACACACACACACACACACACCACACACAGACAGCTCCCACATGGAGGACATGGAATGGAGCACACATTTGAAAAACCCAGTAATGGATCAAGAAGACTTTGCATTTGATATTTCAAATGAAAGAGGTTTTGCAATTCTGATTAGATTGGAGAGAAGCAGATAGAGAGAAATCAATGACAAATGAGGATGTTACCCCAAATGAATAAGCAGAGGGAAGTACAGAATAAGGGCATCTTAGCAACACCTCACATACAAGTCAGAGTATCTCATGTCAGCTCCTCTTCTGGAGGATACAGTGTGGGCGCGTAAAACATCATGTGCTGCGACTGATGGGGACAGACTTACCCTCAGTAACTCACACACCCAGAGAGTCACCACATGTAAAGGACCCTCAGTAACTCACACACACACCCAGAGTCACCACATGTAAAGGATAATCAGTAACTCACACACACACACACACACACCCAGAGAGTCACCACATGTAAAGGACCCTCATGTAACTCACACATCCAGAGAGTCACTACATGTAAAGGAAGACAACTGTGATCTTTGGCTTCTTCTTGTTCACTGACGTCATTCTTTCTTTTCCAGTGCCTATAGTATGTATTGCTTTCAAGCACAGCTCAGCTCAGAACACTTCGCTTCTTTATTAGTCACACCTTTTTTTTCCCTTTTACTTTAAACAACCATAAAGTATATCTAGCTTCTGGGGCCAGGTATTTTTTTCTCGCTTACTGGGACTAACCATCCTAAGAATGTTATCAAGAAAATGCAGCTATCTGTAAAGTTAGTATTGGTATAATCCAGTTATGTAAGCTAATATTTGTTTTTCCATATTCTCAAGGGACCGGGTCACTTCGACTAATGTCCATTCCTGGCTTTAAAGCCAAGGTCCTCAATGGTGGCTGCCTTCTTTGCAGCCCAAATGTCCATCCATTCTGCTGCTGTATCTTCCCAGGTCTCGTGCTTCAAGGGTGCACACGTGGAAACCATCGTGATTTTTAAAGGCCATCCAGTCACTGACTTCCATTCAGATACAGAGTTTTTTCCCTACAGCAACGTCCTGAGACCGTAATCAGCAGTAGCTCTGTTTCAGACGAGACTGTTCTGCCCTTAAGCTTTTCTATTCCCCCTTAATTTTCCCTTTCAAAATAAAAAGGGGGTTCAGAAGCAGAGGGAAATGGACACAAACTCTGCCCAAGTCCCTATAATTCTCCAACATTTCCCCACCGGAGATGGACGTGATTCACAATGCCTGTCTTTGAGCAGTTCCATCTTAATGAAGGCTTTTAGGATTTGGGGCATAAATATGATTCTAAGATATTTTATCCACGGTTGTAAAAAGGAGTGAGTGGCTTGATTCAGTGTCTTGGTGAAGTCAGAGCATCGCTGTGTCTAAAGCCTGTAATTAGTAGCTTGCTTGATGTGTATGGAAAATGCTGCACTTGGAGACAGGAGGCTGGGTAAGGTTCAGAAGGGAGGAAGAAGCAAAGGAAAGTAGTGTCGTCGTCTCTTCTCTTCCTGGCCAGTTCTCTTAAGACTTTAAAAAAATCTTCTCATAATCTGCTGGATTCCTTTTACCAAAACCATAAATGGAAAGTAGCTAATTATATGATATTAATACTAATGTCAAGGACATTAGTGTTAAACTCAAGTGTATGGACACAGACATCCCCCACCCTGATACAAAGCCACTAACCTCTTCCTTACTTTGAGAGACCGTTCCTCTCCTGTTCCACCCCCACAAGCCTCCTTCACTAAAACCTCATAGGACAGCTGAAACACAGCAGGTGGACAACACCTCACCAATGCATCAATTAATCATTCTCAGATGAATCTGACATCACTTCCTGGTTCCCCTCACCTTGGCACACATATTTTGTCTTTTAATTGCGATAATGAACTTGCTTTAAAATCAAACAAAGGGCTAGGACTGGCAGAAAACAGCTGGGCTGGACTGATGGCCGAGGAGAGAGATTCCATGGGCACAGGAAGGCCTTCCTCTGAGATTAGTTGACACCAGAGCCATCAGACTGCAAGAAGACAGACCATTCCCATATGATACTGATTTCTACAAGCTCAAGGAATAAAGACTCTGTCTTTTCCTTCATAATCGGTGCCATCCCTTCACCTTGTAGACTGCCATTAATTTTACTTTGCAAAGGAAAAAAAAATCAAGGTCTCAGGGGTGGCCAGGGTTCAGTCTCAAGGGAATTCTAACAGGGTTCTGGGGGCCCTGATTTTCATGAGCCCATTGAGAGGCTGGCTGTTTATTTTGCAAGGAGCAATTCAAAGCCCTTCTGGCTCTGTCTTCACCAAGACAGCCTGTGGCAAAGCCAGGCTACTGTTCTTTCTAGTCGGTATCAGCTGATAACATGAGCCGTTCCTCTCGGAGCAGCTCAGGGCTGCAGAGAGTATGAACCACACTGATCCTGTGGGAATGAAGACCTGGCACAGCACTTGGCACCATCATCTCATCTCAGGGTGACTCTGGGATGTGGTACTCACTAGCGGAGCCCTGTGCCCCGTGGATCTAAAGGACCCTGGATCTGCTGATAGCTAAAGTGGGGTGACTCGCTGCCACCCTACCAGATTTAAATTCAAGACAGGAAGAACGGGGTTGCTTTCCAGAGTTGGGAGGATCACTGGAGTAAACACAGAATACCTGGGGATGGAGAAAGCTGGCTCAGCAGTTAGAAATGCTTGAGGCTCCCAACACCCACATCAAGAGGCTCATAACCACTTCTAACTCCAGTTCCAGGGTTTATGACCTCCTGTTCTGGTCCCCAAGGGCACCTGCATGCATGTGGTATACTTAAACTCATGCAAACACAATCACACTAAACAAACAATTTTTAAAACATGGGAACCCTCCCCCCCCCTTTTTTTTTTCTTTTTGCTTTTTGAGACAGGGTTTCTCTGAGCAGCACTGGATGTCCTGGAACTCACTTTACAGAGCAGACTAGCCTCAAACTCATTGGTCTACTGCTTTCTGCCCACCAAGTGCTGGGATTAAAATCTGGGCAACTTCTACCCCAAAGCCTAGTACATAGTGCTCACTCTGTTATCACTGTCATTCCTCAGCAAATGAGATCTGGCTTAAAGCAATCAAACACACAGGCTTTCTATTCCAGACACTAGAAAATGAAAGAGCTGGGCTCAAAGAAGAGACTCATCTCTACCAGAACCTCCATAGACCACTATGAGCTCCAAGGCATGGGATGTCCCTCCTCCAGTGAAGGAGGGACACCAATGAAACTACACTGAGAATCAGAGTGCGACAGTGCAGGCTTGTTCTTATACTATCTCTTCATTAATTAATTAATTAATTAATCAATCAACTACCATGTAGCTGGCAAACTCAGCAGATACTGGCATGAAGTAGCAAATGAAGCACAAACGGTGCTTGTCTGTGTGGAGTTTCAGTTCCATCTGGGAACATGGGACTCAACAGTAACACAATAAGCTAGTAATTGACAAAGCCAATGAGAGCATCCCTGCTCCGGGAGAAGGTAGAGCAGAATGGACAGGGAGACCCAGTTAGCTGCATGTGTGACGAGGGGTAGGCTCTTGGTCTTCTCCAGTTTCAACTACTCTCATGGACCTGCAGGGTTCCCACAGGCCACTGGAGCTGAATCTCCTCGGGAACTCTGTGGATCAACAGGGTAGCAAAGCCATTAGCCAGGTGTGTGTACATGTATGTAAGTGTGCATATGAGTGTGTATGCATGCGCATATGTGTGCATGTATATGTGAGTGAGTATATGTGTGAGTGTGTGTGTTGGAAGCGGGGAGGAGCTGGCCACTTTGCTTTAACAGTCTTACTCCTCACAGAGAGTAATGGCTCTTAGAACATCCTCCAGAATCCCTGCGAAGAACACAGAAGAGGCAGGGGTCATCCTCTGGTCCTCAAGACCTCAACGAGAAGGTAAGATTTAAACCAAGATGAAGATGTGATGGATACAATCAGTGTGGCCAAAACGGGCTGTGTGGAGGTCTAATGGGTTTCGGTTCTGTCTCACCATCTCAGGGTCAGCTCAGCTTGCTGTGGTAGAGAATGCACAGGGCAGAGATACAGAGACACACTGGAGGGTGGATGCACAGGTCCTCCCAGGCTTCCATCAAGATCCAGGGCCCTTGCAGAGGGGTATGTCTTAATGCTGGCTTTCAAAGGTCACTGTTCTGCTCTCAGAACAGACTGTGAGGACAGACCCACAAGAGCCAGCAAGGAGCCACTGTAGCCGCTCCTCTTGGTCATTCACCACAGATTTGGTTTTGGTTTGGACAGTGTTTGAGATGTTGCAGTTTGGGGACCTTATTCCACACCATTTACTGCAGCTGCCAGATGCCTGTTTTTACACAATCTACATTTTGTGTAATGTTAATGTTAACAGGAGAAAAAGAAAGGAAACATTCTCAGATGGATGCCATGTGCTATTGATTCCAAAGGGAGAGCCTCAGGGAAGCCAGGCAGAGGCAGACCAGGGAGCCAGCCACGCCCAGTCACTGCTCTGGGGTCATTACACTATGTGATAAATGGCTCTGGGAGAACCTACTATAGAGACTCCCTGAAAGGCAGGCACCTCACTGCTGAGGGTGTGGCTGTCACAGCCGAGCAAGCAGTACCGGAGGACCCCCAGGACCCCTCCCCCAGCTGACCAGCCTGCACAAAGGCAGCCCCTGGGATGGATGGGTAGAGGCTGAGCTCAGGGAGCATGCCCGAGTGGGAGCCCTGACATACTGTCTCTGCTGCCCTGCTCATGGTCCCTGCCAGGGATGATGTGCTTATTTTTAGGCATCATGTGATTCTCCAGTATTTTCCAGACTCTGCTTGAGTCACTTTGGTTTCAGAGAATTTCTCACAGAGGGGAAAATGCAAAAAAGTGCTTCATGTCTTGAAATGGCTCAGGATTTTGAAACTTTTAAATAGCTATTTCAATGTGGAATGTATGTTTTGCAATAAACTGCTGACTTTCTGTGCTTCTCACACCTTGGTGGAAGATGAATCCGGCTTTCAAACATATTACATGGTAAAACCAATCACCACCTTGGTTTAAATTTGTATTTTTCAATTGCCCTCAGAGAAATAACAATGAGGATTCTTTCACCGAAGTGAATGGTTCCCACATCCTATCCTGACACTAATTGATAGCAATGGCCCTTGCCTGTTTTCTGCAGTAGCGGGAAGGGAGTGGCTGATGGAGCCAGCAGACTGAGCCAGCCCACAGAGAAGAAAGACACACAGGCGTTGCCATGACAACACCATCATGGGCGCCACTGTACTTCTGGCGTGCAGTGCTCATTTAAGAAGGAAGCTTATGAAGTAACATGGCCATTTCTGGGGTACCTCCGTATGTAATTACTTTAGATGTGCTGCTTTCAGTTTCAGTATGAGTGCCCGTTGACATGCAAGGTCCCTTTTCTGATGGTGGCAAGCCTGTTGTGTTCCAATAACACAATCTTGTCTGGACTTCCCAGAAAAGCGTCAGAGCTCAGGAAGTTAGAGCTCACTTCAACTACCCAGTCTCCTTTACTTACTGCATATGGCTTCTGTACCAGGGTTTGCGGCTTCTACCAGCCACCTACCAAGCCAACCACGGGTTCCAACACTGCCTTTCCCCTTCACTTCCCGTATCCCACTAATCATTGCGCTGTGTTGACTATACCTCCCTGAAGTCTTCATAGCACACACTGCAACTACCATCTACTTTCTCTTCTCCGCAGTTAGAGGTAGCAGTGAGGTTGTAAGCTTGTATGTGAGCATGCCCCTTCTGTGTATGCTCTCATAAGGCAGGGCAAATACTGCTTTAGCCTTCCAGTGGCTCCCAACAGACCCCATTATAAAAGTATGAGCTCTGTAATCCTCTGTGACAGTCTTGAACATGACATCCATTCCAGTGGTCTCTGTCTGCTGGTGTTTACAACATTTGTAGGACATTCATCCTAGAACATGGAGGTGGTGCGGATCAAGAGACTTTGACAAAGGTGATGGGAAGGCACGCTCACCATTCTGTCACTATGTTGAGGACTCTTGCTAGCACACACACCAGGCAGACTTCCCTTCTGCTCATGAAGCAGCAGTTGCTGAGGAGTAACCATTTTGTTGGAAAGGCCCACATTGGAATGGTGCAAGTGACTTCCAGGAACCAAGCAAGAGTGGCCTACAGAAAGAACCCAGAGAGACTCAGCCCCACAGGTCCAAGAAAGGACAGCATGTGACTCCTTCTCCAGGTGAGCCACTGATGAGATCTTAGCCCAGCGGATATTGGGTTGCTGCATGTGCCTTCCAGATCAGAGAAGCCAGCGGAGCTGCCCTGCACTGTGAGACAACACCTTTGCTCTTTTAAGGTGCCAATTTCAACATACTTACTTATTTCTGAAAGCAGTAACAAGGGACCTGTTTACCCCTACAGCTTCATGGTGCAAAACATCCAAATGAAACAACATGCACATCACTGAACCACTGAACTGAACACATTCTCTTGTGACCTTAACACTGCTCTGTCTGGAATGTTCCTGACCATGCCTCTTGGCTGGCTCACCTCTACTCAGCTTTAAGTCTTGGCTGAGGTTTACTTTTCCCAGCAAACCTTTGAAGAGGCGGCACGGCCAGTTCAGGTGGGCTTCCTCAAAATTCTCCTGGAGTGAGCACACGTTCCTCAGTTTCCTCCCATGACTGCAACTCCTCCAAATATATGGGTCTTGTTGGGATCACCGTGTACTCCCAGAATCCTTTACAATGTCTCAGCAATACCTTAGGGCCACATGACTGAGTATGATTCAAGCCAAGCTGACACAAAAATGCAAGGAGCCAAAGAAATAGGGACTGTTTGCTGTTCTGGCATTTTCTGGGCTGCTATGTAGATGCTGTGTTGTTTTCTAAGTTACAGTGAGGTACACTGCAGGCACTGGAAACAGCTGGACAGACTTTGAAATTTGCTGGTTTTTCCTTGACATAAATGACAACCGCAGCAACTCAAGTTCATCAGACAGATGGGCCTCCTGTGTCAGCTTGTGGGCAAATGGTGACTAAAGGGCAGAACTGGCTTGTAGTTCAGGTTGTTCCTTCAAAGGGAACGCATAAAGTGCTACACACTGCCTTTTCAGGCTGGGATGCTGACTCAGTGGGGGAAGCCTGATGACCCTGACCATGATAAGCCATGTGAAGAGCCAGGTTCAGCATGTGCTCCTGCGAGCTCAGCACTCATTCCTGCAGTGAGAGGGATGCCAGGAGAAGAACCTGGGAGCTCACTGTCAGCTGGCCTGGACGGCAGCACAAAAACAGTGAGAGACCTTGCCTCAACGAGATGGAAAGTGAGAACTCCTGAAGATTGTCCTCTGGCCTCTTTATATGCTGTGACACACATGTACACGTGCACGCATGTACATGCACACACACACACTCTCTCTCTAATATATATATATATATATATATATATATATATATATATATATATATACACATACACACACATACATACACACAGGTATATACATATATAAATATTTATATACATATACATGCACGTACACTATATATATTTACACACAAATATATTTTCATACACATGCATGTGTGCAGACATTATATACACATATATACAATACATATTCACATACACACTTGTATGCACGCAACATGTATATTCACATACACACATATACACATTTATATTTTTCAATACAAATTTATATTTTGCACACATGCACATATAAACATTTGCATACATACAATATATATTCACACACACACACACACACAGAGCCCTGCTTTTTACTTTGTCCAACATACTAAATGACTAAGAAAGACACCTATAATAAAAGCAGGTTCACAGGCACAATGTCATAGCCTGCTTGTGGAATTACAGGAGTAACTCCAAGAGCAACTGTGGTATCACTTCCTTCTGAGAACTGATGAGGTCTGCTGTTGGCTGAAAAGCAAAATTTCACTTTACTGTGTGTATTCAGAGACTACGAGTAGCCCATGAAGAGGAAGACATGGTTAGCATATACAGGGAGTGTCTATGTGGGGACAACCCATGCTGGTTATGAGAGGACCCGAGGCTGCAGGAGGGCCCACCACCAGCCCTTTTGGGTGGAAATATGCCAGTTTTGTTTGTGAGGCTTATTATTCATTACGTTGGCATCTCTCACACCATTTGTTCAGAGATGTATTTGGATAGGAAAATCTGGAAATCAGAGATAAACACCCAGGAACAAGTGACTTCACATTTCCTGTATTCCTGAATATGCTAAGATACAGTACACGTCTCCTCATTCAACATGACTACAGACAAAAAAGGAGGATGCTGCAGAAATCAAAAGCAAGCATGCCACTCCGAGGGTCATCTCTTAGTAATACCCACAGCCTTCATCTTCCTCACTGAACCTCACAATGTGATTGGTATATTTCACTGATACACTCTGTGTGTGTGTGTGTGTGTGTGTGTGTGTGTGCGCGCGCGCGCGCACGTGCAATTCTAGAGGAGGTCCAGTGAGGAACAGGGGTTCTGGAATCATCAACGGACCTCAGATCCCATGTGTCTCACACAGGCAAGTTACTAAAGTTCTGGTTTCAGAGTCCTAAATGCTAAAATGAGGCTGATACTAACAGCCGCCTGTCAGGGCTGTTGTGAGGGACACTAACCTGAAAGGAAGGCTTACAGCAGGTGGTGCTTACTGCACACTGCACAGATACCCATGGATAGGACCTATTTCTTCTCAATTTTAAAGAATCCTTAAAGCTCATGAAAAAGTTTGATTTGGGTATGTGTGTGAGATTTTATGAGTTACAGGACAACAAAATATATGCATATACAGCATTTTATGGCTTCTGCTCTCCAGGATTTCCAAAAATCTAGTTTTAAAGAAAACTATGCATGTGACTTTGGTTCAAGAAAACAAATAACTAAAAAAACACAAACTGAATTCATATCATCTATCTGAAATGCCATCCCAGCAATCAGACAAACCCAGATAATAAAGACAGACACTGCCAGAGGCTCCGATCTGACATTCCTGAATTCTTCCTGCTTCTTTGCTTATGTTTGATATTCTAAACTCATAGATGTCCTGAAAGTGTGATCTGGTAGAGTTCTACTCACATACTATGCTACAGTTTTGTGGCCATTATAGGTAGGTGCCACGTTGTAAAACCTTGTTACCCATCCCTGCACCAAGATATATTTAAACTCCCCCTCAATATGACAGTTTTATGAGGTGAGGCCTTCCAGAGGAGAGGAAGTCATGAGGACAAAAGGAATGCAAGCATCATTCTTAGAAAAAAGGCTCAAGAGAGTGTGTCTTGAGACCCACTGACTCATCTCTGGACACAGTGCAAGGCGCTGTCTATGAACAGTATTTGTGGGAAACAGGTCCTTATCAGACACTGAATCTCCTAGCACCTTGGTTTTGAACTTGCTGGCCCTCTTCTTTGCAAGAAATACATTTCTGTTGTTTATAAGATGAATTTATTTTATGTAACTATAGCAGCTCAAACACATCAGTAGAAAAATACAGGCTTGATTAGGTTTTGAGAAGACAGTATCCCAATAGTTAGTGGTATCTCTTACTTATCTCTTATATGACAGATGTCCAATGAGAAGAAACTTGCTGATACTTTTCTTAATAGACAGTAGGGGGTTCCCTTCAGGAGTTTAATTATCTGTGCCGTCAAAGAATTTCCTTAAATTTTTCTCTAGGCCTTTACATAGCTCAGTGATAACCACATGCAGCTTAGCAATATAGCTGTGTCTTAATATGTACTGGCCATGGAATATAATGGTGATGGTGGTGGTGGTGTAGGGGCTGAGTGCAACACTGCTATTTGACAAGATGTTTTTGGTGCTTTCCTGACATGGAGAGTGAGGAAAGGTCAGGCATCACAGTTAAAACAGAAAGCCAAAGTTAAGGAGAAAAGCTTGGGGAAAGGCTGTCCAAGTCATATACACATATATAGAGGCCACAGCATCTTTAAATAACTAGAAGTACTGAAGTGCTTCATCAGTGCAAACACTAAGAATGAATACACAATAAAAGACCTTTATAGAGAAAGGAAAGCTAAACAGTGTTTTACTGCTTAGCATGTCACTATAAGAAATATCAACAGTTCTTCAGTTTAAAGAATATGTATGGACCTCAAATGTTCAGAAATGAAGAAACTGAATATGGTAAAATATAAAAACTAAACTTTTTAGTAAGAGAGAAACAAACAGTAAATCAATAATAATTTGGTAGATTTAAGTGAAGAAAAACCACTAGTTACACTAAATATGAATGGGCTAATCAATCACTCTAAAAAGGCAGAGATTACCAAAGTGACTTAAAAGACAGGGCCCAATTATATGCTGGTTAAAGGCACACTTTACCTATAAAGACACAGATAGGTGGGTATTTAATAAATAAGGATATTTACATCATTAAAAATCATTCAAACCATAAATATAAAAAAGCAGTAGTGACTACACTGTCTTTATCATTATTCTTAAGACAAAGAGTAGTTTCAAAAATCCTAAGTTCAATTTGATAGGATGACTTAATCATAAATATATATGCACTAGTAAAAGACTCCTCAACAACAGAAATCAAAGCCAGAAGTAATTAAAGAGAGGCGCAGACAATTTCACAACCAATTTAGAAAGACTAAAAATTATTTCTGCAACAGTTATTTGGGATAGACAAGTTCCTCCCATCAAACTAGGGAGAATCTGAAACATACTGTCAAACTCCTTGTTTTACATATTTACAAAGCACTTCTCAAATGAAGAATAATATTCTTTTCAAATACATGTGGTACTTTAAAGGGGGCACATTCTGAACTGTAAAACTAAAACCAGAATGCGGCAAAAACCTCAAAACAACAACAAAACCCCCACTGTGATTATTGTATCTCTGTTGTATCTCCAGCTGTCCTGGAGCTCAGTCTGTAGAGTCTGCTGGCCTCAAATTCACAGAGATCTGCTTGCCTCTGCCTCCTGAGTGCTGGGATTAAAGGCGTGCATCACCACACTTGGCACTATGTTTCTTAAGAAAAAAAAAAAAAAACTAACTAAAAACATAAAGAAGTACGTAAACTTTTCTTTCCCTAAAGATGGTGAGAGACAATGCCTATCTAGATTTTAGATGTTCAAGCAATGCTTGTATGCTGCTCAGCAAACAGCTGGAGAAACACAGTCACATTGGAAACCGAGACAACAGCTTGGAGCAACTGAATGGGGATATCCAATATTCAATAGTGTTTTAAAAACACTATTAGGATTTACTAAAATCTACATTTAGGGATTCAGTGAAGATTATTTAGACACCCAGTGACACTGCCTTGGTACAGTCTGTTTTGGATCCACTAGCATTTCTCCCTAACCTGATTTTAAGGCTGATGCACTGGTCCCGAAGGGAGAGAGAAAGCTCAATCCCCATAGCAACTCTGAATCTATCTAACTATATTTATATTTGGGAGTCTGATTTAAATACATTAGCGTATGTGAATCTACAGTGTGTCTGAGCTGCTGTTGCTATGGAAACCATAATGCTGAATTTCCTTTTAAGTTTTGTAAGTCTTCACACATAAAGCCTATCTCTCCAGACAGCTATGGAATTGCAGGTCGGATCAGGGCAACTACACTTATAAACGTCACGATTCACGAGGGTGCAGACACCTAACAGACAGCTATCATTGTGACATGTGCATTTAAACGCACGGCTGCAGGTGGCAAGTTAAAAACTGTGACAACACAATTCCTCAGAATTCAGTTGGAATTGATGCTACTCTGCAGCTATTCACTCTGATATGAGACCTGTTTATACTGAAGTTGATTATAGCGGAGGTGAGCTGTCCACCCACACACAGATATCAAGATACTTTATGCTTCTTTGAGGCCACAGGAGAAAAGCTTTCATCTGCATTGAAATGACAGAGAAATCTAGCATGCTCTCAAAAAGAATGCACCAAATGTGTGGATTACATCGGCTTTATACAGGAAACCTTCTCTGTTCCACACAGCACAGATGCTGCAGAATCAGGATTCCCTTCCTTGTTAGCACAGACAGGGTCCTCTCTATTATTATTAGATGGACATTACATTCCACATCACTTTCCCACTCTAATCTGGTCCCTTTGTCACTCATGCAAGATGCTTTGAAGCAGCCAGGCATGCGAGTTAAATCAGTCCAAGGCATATCTCTGAGTAGAGATTCATCAGTGCAAAATTAACCAAGTATTCCAAACTGCTACCCTCCCATCCTGTTTCCAACCAGACAAGCCATTACATGTTTCCATGGAGACAAATAATCAAAAATCTGGTTCTAAATCAGTAAAATCTAGTTATCATTCTGTTTTCATATTGAAACCTTGATCTCTTTTTGATTGTCTGTATCCATGGAAACATGTAATGGATTATATAGTTGGAAAAAGGATGGGGGTAGCATTTGTGGTCCTGGGTGAAGGACAACTCATACCATATACATCAAGACCTCATTATACAGATTAGGGTCAGTGTTCTGAATAGAGAATTCTGAGAGAACCCTGAGACCTACTATATCACATTCAAACTCACACATGTGGGACCCGTGCACAGCTGGATCTGAAACACAAGGCCAGACTAGCAGACTCTGATAAACTTTCCAACTTAAGACTCTTAAATCTTTCACTGCTGCCTGTGCTTTGGTACCTACATATCCTGCAATAGATCACGTGCTGGAAACAGATATCCTTGTCTCTGTAATAGGATGATGCTTTCAATATTGTAGTCTCATTTCCTACAATATACATGTCTCAGTCAAAGAGGAACAGATTCTGAAAAAGTCCCTAGAAACCTTGACTAAAGCACAAGGATTCTTCTACTCACAGGTTTAAGCACCTGACTTTCGGGAAACATTTTGACTTACATTTTCTTGGCCTTGTTCCCACCCACTGTCTGAATGTAGGACTTGGAGAAAAGTCAGGGCCTTGTGCACTTCTAGGGGCCTTTCTCCAACTGTGGTCCTTAAAAACTGTGTCCCGCATGTGATGTCTGTCTTGTGGTAATTTTTCTCCAGTAAAGTTTTACTGACCCATAATGTCTAATATTCAGGACACACTTGATTAAAGGGTGATGATTAATTTGCATTCCTGAAAATACCATTCTTCCCTGAGTAAGAGCAACCAAGTAAACACCATCAAGGTACCGGAGTAGTAACAGAAACTACTGCCTTCTGGGACATTAAAAAAAAAAATCAAATTTATCAACTGTTGATTTCAATGTTTCCGTGTTTTGTCACCCGAGAAGGCGAGTTCTGGAAAACACAGACTTCTTTCTCAGGTTCATGGCATTTCATCAAAAAGGACAAGCTCCTCTGTGGCTTCTGTGAGAGGGCTGGCAGTGTGGTCTATTTCTGGGTGAAAGAGCAGAAGTGTTAGAAGGTTAAAAAAAAGAAAGATAAGGAAGAGTTACAATTGTGGAAGAAAAATATTCTGAGGTTTATTATTAGAATTAAAGAAAAAATGCAGTTGGTTTCAAAGTCAACCTGTCCACCAGTAACAGCCACAGAGGCGGGGGTAAGAGGGAAAATCAGCCTGCCTGGGTTCTGGCCCAAGTTCTGCTCACTTCACAGGCCTCTCAATCCCAGCCCCAGGGAGGACACAGTCAACTCCGGCTCTACTAAGGATACTGAGTGAAACAGGTGTCCAGCTGGACCTGCATGACATTTTGTTTCCCAATCTCCTCATGGCTTTTCTTCATCCAGCCTCTCCCTTTGCTTGTGCTCCACACCCCTCCTGGCCTTGTTCAGAGGCTGCCATGCAGACCCCAGGGCCCAGAGTCTCAGGGCACTGATTTTCTGAACTATTATTAATCACGCCACAGGAATCAGCTCTCTACACTATTTTCAGGTGTTACTGTACATTGTATTTCTGCAATTAATATTCATGACCCTCTTTCTAGAAACTTCCCACTGTTTGCTCTGTGAGACACAGATGAGGGAATTCTTGGAAAATGGGGACAAGGCAACAGACTGCAGTTCTGCTTGGAAGGCAAGTGCTGGAGCTGAGGCCAAAGAATTAAGGTCACAGTATGATTGTGGAAGAAAGAATAGTCTAGGTCTGTCCATTCCACACACTACTAATGACTTGAATTCTCTTGACTTCCTTGCCTATGTTCATCCTTTTAAAAAAGCTTCTTCCCTTCACTCCCAAAGATCAGAGCTCAGTTCTCTTCAGTGCCATGGCTCACTCATTGCAAACCTGGACTTGAATACTGATGTCCAACTCACTCCCCAACCCAAGCCTCTTCTGATGAGCGATCCTGAGCGATCCACCGAACCTCTCCAGGCCTCGCTTTACTGACTCCTCAGCGGAGTTAGAAGCCATAGGTCACTCTGTCTCCTTCCTCTGCTTCCCTGAAAGCCACTCCTTAGCTTCTTCATTTTGGCATCTTCTCCGAATTCCAGGGAAGTTTCGTCTCCTTTACTCGGTAATTGTTAGGAATTCCTGAAGACGCCCTCCCCTTATCATTCTGTATTCACTTCTAGCTTCGCTTAAGCAACACTCACAAATGTGTGGCTCCTGCTTGTGTGCATGGGTGCACGCGTGTGTGCACGCGCACACACACACACACACACACACACACACACACACAATGGTTATTCAGATCATCTTTTGGATGCTGCAAAGAAACCTGAAACTCAGTATGTTAAAATAAATACTGTGTCTTCTCAGCTTGAGCTCTTTCAGCACTTACTAAACGATAACCTCATCCTTCCAAGTGTGGGAGACAAGCCAGGAAGTCACGCTTGGCAGCTCGCTTGCTCACTCCAGGATCCGTCCATTACCACAGCCCAATCCAGTTACTCCCCAAATATCTCGTAGACATATGTATTCTTTTTCTTTTCCTTCCATATGAAGAAGACCTCATCTAACAGACTGGGCAAGTATACACACTGATCTTGTTACCTCTAACAATATATTTTTTTAAAACAAATTATGTCTAAAATCTTTTGAAGATGTCAGATTCCCAAGGCATACAGACTACCTGGGATATAGCTATAAAATCAGATAGATAGAAAAAAAATAGGGAAAAGGTTTCTAAGTATGAAGCTAACGTATGATAGTAAAGCTACCTGTGTCTATTATTAACCATAGCTAATCCACACTGACTATAGGATGGGCAAAACTTTAAAGAGGTCTGTATTGTAATAGGTCTGAACAGTGGGCTCTGCATTTGTGATGGAAAGAAAGTTTGGAGTGTTTCACTGTTAATGGTTTAATACATAACCAGTGTGTATATGTGTATAACAATGACCTCACTTCACAATAACATACGTTGTCTGGTAAAGTTGGTTGTTTATGGCAAGGATATTTCTAGGATATTTTAGAGGGTTTTTTTTTCCCACAAAACTTAAAATATTCCTAAAAGTTCTAGGTATGTATCCTCAATAATTTCAATTTTGAGGACAAGGACTCACGACAAATCAAGTGTCTGCAGTAACATGCAAACCCCTCACTGATTTCCTTCAAACATCTCTATAAAATGACCCACACTTAGCACTGTGTCAAGTCATATTATAATCTGTTTTGCCAGCAATTAAGCACTAAAATACTTTGATCTAAATCAAAACTACTCAAAAAGTTTCAGGAAAATTAAGAGAGAGAGAGAGAGAGAGAGAGAGAGAGAGAGAGAGAATATCTATCCTCAGGGTATTAGGTTAATAGGCAGCTACAGAGATAGAGCATGTATGGCTGTGCCTTTTTAGTATCTGAAATCAAGATTAGACTCACACGACAAATGGATCATAGAAATATCAGCATGGTCAACAGACAATACTGAAAACCATCCAAAGGCACGAAAGTACTGTCAATCACAAGCACAGACCGAAACACTGTAGAGTTGGAGCCATTTCCTATGAGAAGAAGGACAGATGTCCTCGTGACATACCTGCTGTGGGGGAGTTTGCATGGTGAGACTTCTTGGGCAGGTTGAAGATCTGTTCACCAGGGTCAGGGGGAGGAATTGCATCTTGCCCTTGTCGGGCTTCGACAGGATCATACTCCTTCCCATCATAGTTAGCATCATAGAATTTCTTAAACCACTGAATAAAATCCAGGTTGTCTTGGAAACGCCCCTTCACCAGCTTCTCCACTGGGATTACCTGCAACGTCAGGTCACCACATGAGTCACAGACCTCAGACTAGCTTGAAGTTTTATGTGTTTGTATCCTAAGAAATGCTTGCTTGCCATTCTTTTGTAAGCACGAATTTAAAAGTTTTATTTATTTTGATTTATGTGCATGTATGTGCACCATGTGTGTGTAGTGCCTGCTGAGGCCAGAAGAGGTCACTGGATCAGATTCTCTGTAGCCATCAGATAGTGGGGCTTGGAACTGAACCAGAGTCCTCTGTGAGAGTGGCAGATGCTCCTAACCACTGAGTATTTCTCCAGCCCCACTGCCTGCAATTATTGACCACTGATTGTTTCCCTGGCTTCTCAGTAGTATTCTACAATTAACACAACTTTTAACTATTTAAAGACTCGGTAAAAGCAAAATAACAACAACAACAGCAACAACAACCAACCAACCAAAACCCACCACAACCACCAACAACCAAAAAGCCCCAGAGTGGATTATCCTGTGAAACTGAATATTCCTGAACAACTGAAAAAGGACTATCGTTAGCTGTCAAGATGGGGTGACCTGTCTCATAGTTCCTGTACAATAGTCAGCCAGTGACAGAGGAGGTAAAATCCAGTAACTCTTCAATGTGGGAAGCATGGCACCATTGCAGTTCCTTTAATAAAAGAAATAGCGACCCACTGAATCACAGCTCAGTAACCAAGTTCCTCTTATATCCTTTGCTGAAATTCCAGAGGTTCCTGTGGGAGTTATCGGGAATCCTGGCTGGTTCTGGGTTGTAGTGGAAAGCTTACTCTGAGAAGCTGAGCTTCCTGTCTGTGAAGCTGATGTGCATGTCATGTGCCTTCTTTGTATGCGCCCATTGACCCTCTTAATGACCCTCCTCTCTGTCCTCTGCACTCCCGCGAGGCCCTAGCTGTGCTCCTGGGTTGCTCATTCATGGGTCCTCTACTGTGTGTTGGGATGCTTGTCTGTATTTTAATGAGCTCTGTCCCATGTATCCCATTAGCAAAGTATCTGTTTCTACTGAGCTGCCCCTGGTTCGTGTGCCCTATCTGATAGCTATATTCCTTATAAGAGTTTATCTCAATATAACTGGGCCAAGAAATAGGAACACACTTCAACTTGGAAACAGTGTAACATCTCAGACCTGGTATTTTGTAAGGAGATTGAATCACTATACATATCCTATACATGAGATAAGTCCCTCTATTGTGGTTTGTTGTTTTCTGGTTTTGTTTGTTGGCTTTTTTGGGGATGGGACCTTACTATGTACCTCAGTTTGCCTCTCACACTCATAATCTTGCTGTACTTTCTCAAGTGGACTGCAGGCATACGCTACCGCCAGACTGTGGTACAGAGAGTGATGAACTAAGTTGTGTCTCAGGATGCAAATGTGCATGTGTGTGATTCTGACAGAAGCCCAGTGCACCAGGAATGCAAAGCTTCACAGGACAGCATGAATGGAAACGGAAGACACTAACCCTGCAGCAAGTCCTTGCCACCTTGGAAACCATATGCCACTGATGGTCATAAATGCCAATAGGGCCACTTTAAAAGAGAATGGAAAACAGTCTGTGGGATCCCCTCCCTGATCCACGAGTTTACTAGCTCTGGGTAGTTAGCTAGGTTTTCTGTACCAGGTATGATTTTCCTATTGTAGAGAGGGTCTTAAGTAGAGAGCTGTTGGTTACCTCCAAGTACGGTGCCACTCTATAGTCTTAGGGATAGCATGCTGTGCTGGTGCTCCTTTCTCTCCTCTGGAAGCTGACCATGGTACTTTCTGGTACCATGAACAACAATTAATGAAAAATAGAGGCCATAAATTTGAAAGAAAACAAGGAGGGGTGCAGATGGGAGGGTTTGAAAAAAGGGAAGCAGAAATGATAGACTTATATTATAATCTTGAAGGTAAAAGAAAGGAACTGAAAAGAAAAAAAAAAAACCAGAATCAACTATAACTTGGAAAAAAAAATCAAGGGAAACACCCAGGCTATATTACATGGTCAGCTAAGTCATCAATAATATATTTTCCAAAAATATTTGTTTAAATGCAGCTGCAATAGAAACCAACAGAGGTGTGGAACAAGATAAAGAAGTTTCTGGAAGGGACATTTTCATCAAGTTGCACCTGGTCCTGGTGCTGCTGTGTCCCGCCTCTTGCTTCTCTTGAACTCTCGCTGGAAGGATTCCTGGTCCATTCACACTTCCCCTGACTTCCCTGTGGATTTCATTACAGTTGATGTCTGTTTGCTTTTGACGAGACTGACTGGTAAGTGACTTGTAGCACAATGTCCATCATGAACACGGAAGCAATCTGCTGCCTGTGTGTGGGAGCGTTACATGATGGTGGAATGCAGTGGCTCATGCTCTCGGCTTAATTTTCTATTCCTGGTTTGAGGAAATAAACATCAACGAATCCCTCTGGCAGACATGACAGGTACATGATACTGTGTCTCTCTAGGGATTTGACAGTCCTGTGCCAGCATCCTTGCTGGTGGGGCTGACGGGCTGGGAGGACAGTCTCCTTCCACTGCAAACTTGTTTTTCAACATTCTTAGCTCTTCTGTTCCCTGAGTGTCCACTAATAGAAAGACAAACAAAGCCCTCTGATTTACAGCAAGTTCCAGCCAGAAACCTATAGACTGGTGTTTCTCCTTTCAAATGTACAAGAGTAGTTTTAAAAGGGAAAGAAAAAGGTGTTTCCTGAAGGAACGTAAGGAGAGCCCACACAGCTGGGGGTGCTGGGAAAAGGGCTATCTGGAAATTAGGCAAGGGCGGAAAGGAATAAAAAGTTAAGATTTTTCAGAGAAACATATTTTCTGTTTCTTTTCTTTTGATTTGAAATAGTGGTCTTGCATGTATTGTCCAGGATGTTCTCAAACTCTAAGGCCTGAGCAATCCTCCTGCCTCAGACTTAAGAGCAGCTGGGAACTACTCTGGCTGGCTGAGAGCATAAAATATATAATACAAACTCTGAGAAGAAGCAGCCAGATTTTCTCAACATTCTGGTAAGAATGCTTCTTACTTAGGGAAGCAGTGAATTGAATTGAATTATTAATCTTTCCTCTAGCCTTCATCTCTTATAACCTACTATCTTTTTTTTTTTATCTTGTAGCCTATTTATTCCTTTTATTACTATGTGTTTTTCAAAGAGTTATGTTTCTTCTCTGCTGGTTTCTCTCTTTCCCCTTGTTTACAACTCATGCCTTGTTATGCTAATTCATTATAAGAGATACAGTCAGTCATACACATTACGAGAGAGAAACCCTAAATAATGAAACACATATTATTAAGTGAACATCTGGATAGCAGCCAGCACTCCTGGAGAGACCAGTGGTTCTTAGCCCCATAGAAGTTGGGAACAAAAGATTTCCATCTGTGTTACTCTAGGGCAAAATTATAATCTGAAGGAGAAAAGCAACATTCACGAAGGCTGGGGTCCTAAGGGACACACTATATTGGCCACTGTTGTCTGCATCTCTTCGGTACCTTAACCACAAGGAAGGAGGGTCCCAGTCCTCTTCTACAGAGGAGCCCCTTTAGATGATTAGAAAATGTAAATTACTTGCTTCAGTCTTGGGAACGAGACTCATATCCACAATGGGTCCCCCTGTTAACAAGTTGTTTTTTCCAAAGGAACAAAATACCCAAAAGAACTCCAGAGGCATCTGGTAAACATAAAAGCTTCTTATTTGCAACACTGAGAAGCTAACAGGCTATAACATTTAGGACTCCTGCTAAGAGGTTTTGTCTAATGGCTGCAGGATTAAGGATTTCTTAAAACAAAAACCTCACATGCACATAAAAACTCAGAGCTGTTGTTTATATATGTGCAGCCACCCTCCAAGGGGAGTTATCTAAGTATATCCCTCATGGATGTTGTTCATTTTGACTAAAACGTATTTAAGGTGCTGGATAGATGGCTGAGGTATCTGTAGTGCTCTTTCAGAGGGCTGGAGTCAGTTTCCCAGCGCCCACATTGGATGGCTCTCAGTCACGTGTAATTCTTGACTCCTGGGAATCCCACGCCCTCTTAAGGGCTTTGCAGGCACTGCCACTTACACATACAGACCCACATATGAAGGCACATACACACAATTCAAAAATAACAAAATACTAACAAACCTCTTACCTTATCAACATTCATCCGTTTAAAGGACGCTTGGAGAAGTTTAAAGTTGTGAATATACTCATGCTCCAACTTTGGCTTGGAATTTTACTTTCTTCAAACTAATACAGCCTGGGAAGAGCATGTCCATGAACTGGCAATAGGCCGCTCCTAGAAAGAAGCAATGAGGAACTGGTAAGTCTGACTGTACTCAGATGTGATGGCAGTCATGAGCACAGGCACCGTGATACAGAGCACAGACTCCTGCACACATGCCCCCTTTACCATTACACCCTCTGAACAGCAGGGGTTGGGTACCAGAGGGAAGGAACCATGTCTCAACAGTACAGCACCGGTCACTTCTTTGTCAGCTGCCATGTCTTCAGTTCCCATGACCAACATGTGGACTCCTCCACGGATGCCAAAACAGCTGTGATAAGAACCATTTCCTGCTATGTCTGTCAGAGGAAAGGGACACATCCTTGCTCTTCTATCTAGCTAGTGTTCTGCTCCCTGCCATCAAAGCCAACTTAAGAAGAAAAAGCACAGAACATGTAACTGTGAGAGTGGTACACAGGCTCTTAGAGGATGTGTGGCCCAAGTACATGTGCTTATGCTGTTTTTATGGTCATCTTGCAAAGTAACTTGGCTGGAAACTGTATCACTAAGTCTGCTAATAGCAGACGTAGCTGCATGCCAAGCCCATTCCTGCCCAAGAGCAACAGGCTTCCCTCATGAGCAGATAGGATGAAGCCAGGGATCTCCTGAAAATACAGATGTTCAGAGTCATGCTGTTTACAACTGAGAGGAAATGTGTAGAAATGTTCAATGGGACCCCCAAGGAGACAGGCTGTTTAGCAAGAAGGTTTTTACTTTTAAACATGAAGGAAGAACTATTAAAATGTGCCAATCTCAGCTAGAAAAAGCCCCGGCAAGACTGCATTTACTTGGCTCTTATCTGAATGGTGAAGACTAAGGACACTTAACAGAAGGAACTGTCACGAGTCCCCCATCTCATAGGAAGAACAATTGTGTGCCAAGAGTGGGATCAAGTGGTACGGCACTTAAACATTTTCCTCTGTCGTCTACAGGTAGCTTGCTCTATTTCTCTGACATACTATTGATTAGTTTTTCTGGACCATGAAGGGCCTCCCTCATATTTATACCATCAAGGCCTTCTGGAGGCTTTGTCTTCCCTTTTGGCTAGGGCACCACCTGTGTCTTATAGCAAATCCTCAGCTGAGATGGAGTTCCAGAGAAGAAGAAACAAAACATTAGAAATCTAAAGGTTGTGGAACCAGAGATGCTGGGGCGGCTTGTTCTTTGCAGGTAATGCAATGAAGAAATGAAACAGAGGCATCTGGCTTTCCCTTCGATGCCAACGCCACGAATTAAACATTTCTTCTGAAGCAGATGGCTTCTCTTAACAACAAGACAAGGAAGGCATAGCCAATCCAAACCGGAAGCACCGTGCTGGGAGGTAAGAGGCAACATCAGGCTTGTGAGAGAGGGGTTTCAATTAGCTAATCCTCCTTTTAAAAGCACCACCAGGTGGAGCACAGCCCAACCCTGCGGTGTAAGCACGCAGGTGGGCGTGGGAAGCACTGACTGACCCAGGTCTGTAAAGTTATCCTCATTTTGCTGGAGGTTAGCATTAAATTTGCCTCTGGAGACCCAGACACTACATATGTTCATCCAACCATCCGAATCCTTTCCACATTTAAAAATGAGCAATAATTAGAGGGTGAGAGGGGATCAGTACAGTGAGGAAAGTTAGAAAACCCTGTCACCCATCTCTAATAACCATCATCACGCAGTAACAAACCCGTGCTTATACTGAGACACAGGCCATTCTGATTTTTTTGGAGGTAGGGTTATACATTTATTTATTTTTACTAAAATGTGATTTTAAAATGCAATCATATCTATTTTTACATACACTTTCATTTCTGTGGTGCTCGGAATCAAACCCAAGGTCTGTAAGGGCTATGCAAGCACCTCTACCACACACCCAGGGGCCATTTTCTGGGTCACTCGATATTCTCGATCAAACGTTTTAATGGCATTCTTGTATTTACATCATGCTTAGCAACTTCCCTCAACCAACATCCCATAAATATTCATGCATAGTTTCTGTAAGTGCTTTTATGATCTCCAGTTTTACATTCAAATTCTGGATCCATGTGGAATTTATTTTTGGTTTGTGATAGAAAGTATGGTTCTAATTCTAGTCATTCCAAATGTTAGCGGGAATCTGTCTTTTTTTTTTTTTTTTTGACTCCTCTGCATTCGGGCACCTTCTTACTGGGGAGATGCTACAGGGCCCTGCCTCATACCCAAGAAGTAGAATGTAGGTGAGCCTCCTTTTCCTGCCTTCACATTAACACATTGAAGGCCCAAGACCTGGGTTCTGCTGTGCACATTTCTGCCCCCATTAAATGGTGGGAGTGAGAGAAATGCAGAGACAGGGGGTTTATCCTGTGGTAGCAGTATGCCTAGAGCAATTGTGAAGTGCAGAAGGGAGTATCTCAGTGCCAAGGGAGTATCTCAGTGCCACTACCCTCTTCCCCAGGCACAAGGAGGTTCCTTCAGCTGTCACCTCGGCTTTCCAAGGAGCTGAGCCACCCAATGTCTTCCCTAGAAATTCTTTTCCCTATAAGCGTGCCAAGATTCTTTCTGTAATGCTTGTTCAAACTGCCAACTGATGTCAGCCAGGTCTTGACACCACCTCTGATGGGTCATTCTACACCTGTCCCTGATGATGAAGAACTCTGCCTTTACTATGGTTACTTTCCTAATGCATGTGCTGGGGACTCTTTTTTTCCTTTCATCTATAGAAGTCATTTTTCTTTGTCATGACATGTAACATACAAGCAATCTGTATGTACAACTAGAAAAGTCATATTGCTATTATTAATATTATTGCTATAAATATCAAAATACTTTGTGGTAAAATTAAAAATGAAATACAAGTGAATGCCTTTAGTATGTCTATGTTGTTTGTATATTTATATTTCACACTCAACTATCATATTTTTAAAGGTGTAATTTTAGACTGTAAATTGTGTAGTTTAAGTGTGTCCCCATGATAGTCCTATTCTTACTTTGTTATGTAAACTGTGCTCTGTATTAATAGGTCTTGTGTTTTACAACTTCGCCTCTCTCACTGGGTGGTGGTGGTGCTCATCCTTAATCCTAGCACCCTAATCTTGGGAGGCAGGTGGATCTCTGAGTTCAAGATCAGTCTGGTCTACAGAACGAGTTCCAGGACAGCAGGGTTACACAGAGAAACCCTGTCTCGAAAAACACAAAACAAAACAAAACTTCACAAAACAAACGAAATGAGCAAAATGAGCAGCAGTTTCCTCTCTTCAAAAATTAAAAAAAATTAATCATTCATTTATTCTTTCCACTGTAGTTTTGAATTTAAAAGGCATAAAGGAAACTGTCTTTTAAAGACATTCAATATAATTTATATATTCAACCTTTTAAAATGTGCAATTTAGTCAGTGGGTTTCAATATATTCGCAGGACTGTAAATCCAAGACCAGGTCGCTAATTCCAGAGTTTTGACACCACACATAGACTTCTCAGTTGCTATCTCTGTTTTCCTTCCTCATGAGCACTGGCAAGTGGTACTCTAACTTCCTAGGGTCTGCCTTTTCCCCAGATTTCACTTAAAGGGAATCATGCTTTGTGACCATTGAGCTTGGTTCTTTTCCTCAGAAAAAACCTTTCAAGGTTCATTAGGCCTCAAATCCTTTTTATGGATGATGTTTCACTATACAAGTGCATCACATTTTATGCATCTATCCATCAGTTAGTGGGCATCTGGGCCATTTGGGGACTACTGAGTAAAGCTGCTACTAACATTTGTAAGTTCTTGAGTGGCATATGTTTTCATTGGCTGTAAGGTAGAGTCTCTGCTGAGTCATGTGGTGTGTTTGTGATAAACATGCTGAAGACTTGCCCATCTGTTTTCCAAGGCAGGCACACCATCTTACTTCCCCACCAGCCCTGGACGTAGACTTCAACTTCACACTGACTACTGTCTGCTGTTTGATCCTCGAGGTCCTAATGTGTGCGGCTGGTGCCTCAGGTGGATTTCACTAATTAGTAATGGCGCTGAACATCTTCCAAAGTGCTTCTGGACCGCCAGGGACTGTCTTTGGAGGATTCCTTGCAAATCCTTTGTCTGTGTTTAAACTGAGGGACACTTTGTTGATCTGTAGGAATTCTATGTTCCAGACCTAGTTCCCTTATCAGTGTGGTTTGCAAATACTCTGTGGTGTTGTGTGGACTCTTTCAGACAGTTATCACCTGAAGTCCATGTTTTCAATTTTGAACTAATCCAATCTAACCCTTTATCTATTGCCTGTGCTTTTGTTGCCATGGTTAAGAAACAGCAGCCTGCTCCCAGGTGGGTGAAGGTCCACACCTACACTGCCCAACCCAAGGTCGGGAACATCAGCACCCAGTGCTTTCTTCCAAAGGCTTCATGGTTTTAGTTTTTTCAGGTTTATAATCAATTTTTGAGCTGACTCTTGTATATAGGGTGAGGTTAAACGTTATTTCATTGTTCTGCATGTGAATATTGTTATCCCAGGAGCATTCATAAATTTAAAAAGTGACTTATTTATTGTTTGCCTTTGTTACTGTGTCGGTGTTAATTTATGTGTTTACATCTGCAGTTTGTTTTAGTCACTATGTGTGGTATGCATGCTTAAAATTATTATTTCTACGTTGTTTCCTTAACAGTAAGCATTTTAAAAAATATGTTTGGCTAAATTTTATTTGAAGCTCATTTTGTTAGGTATTGGATAATGACACTCACATGCTTGCTAGTTATATGTCCTTTATCAGTCTCTCCTCTTAAGGTTGCTCGTCTGTGAAGGTGAGGTGCACTTCTTGAGGATTCTGTTCTGTGATTCTGATCTGTGAAAGGTGTATATTAATTCCTGCCATCTGATTGGTGACCAGCTAGTCCTCGTTTGCTCAGCAACCTAGCGTGGTCTGTCCTTGCCTACAACCTCTTGGATATGTTATTTTTCTCTTCAGTGTGTAGGGGATGTTCTGTAGAACCGAATAAACAACCCAACCAGTGAATGGACCAGTGAAATAAGCAGCCAGTTCTCACAAATAAAATACAAATGGACAATAAATGTATGAAAAAATGTTCAACAGCCATCAGAGAAACGCAAATTAAACCACATGAAGATTAAAAAATACAATCATTAAGTAAATAAATACTAACAAATGCAGAAGAGGGTGTCCAGCAGAGAACCCCTATACACTGCCGGTGGACATGGAAGCTTGAAACTTAATCAGAATATTCTGTGTTCCAGCCAGGTACTGGCAGCACATGCCTTTAATGCCAGCCATTCAGGAGGCAAAGGCAGGCAGATCTCTGAGGTGAGTCCAGCCTGGTCCACAAAGTGAGTTCCAGGATAGCCAGGGCTATACAGAGAAACACTATCTCAGACCAAAACAAAAACAAAAACAACAACAACAAAACAAAACCAAAAAAAAAAAAAAAAAAAAAATCAAAAAACCCCCACCACAGCCACCACGCAACAACAAAAACAATAAAAACAACAACAACAACAACAACAACACACACACACACACACACACACACACACACACACACTGTGTTCTCCCAAATCTGTTACTAGCCACAGATGTTTAATACTAAGAAAATACTCTTAAATTTTTCTAGCAATTGAGTTTCACTGAATTTTATCAACCACTATTTTTACAAACAGGTAAAAATCTTGTTCCTTTAGTTTGTTAATATGATCAATCATATCATTGGTTTTCTAGGTCTGGACTCTTTGCACTTCTGGAATAATCCCCACTTGTTGAGCCTTCAGTGCAGTGCTGGGTTATACTCACCGTCAGGATCGGATGTGCTATTTTCAAGTGAGCTGTCTGCGGCACCGTGCACCCTTCTTACCATGGTTCCTTTACACTGGGAAGATACGCTGGGCCGCATTTCATACTTTTTAAAAGCTTGAGCACTGAGGCTACAAATGAATGGTGTGATTGGAATCCTAACTGTGTAGCTTCCTGCCTGTGCAGCCTGAGCTCTCCGGGCCTTCCTATTCGTTACACAGCCATACGGGCAGTGGAGCAGAAGAGCAACTGCCCTCTCGGAACTGACACAAAGAACACGTCCTGTGAGCTCCTCCAGCAAGGACATGCTATGTGGACATTTAGGTGTCACGACACATGCCAGCTTTTCTAGGCTCAGGAGATCCTGAGCGGACTTGGAGCTGTGCAGAAGTCATGCTGCTGGCCCAGCTGGGTGTGTGCACTATGTCTCTTTCAGGTCTTGCTTCCCTGTGTCTTTTAAGGGCATGCTGGTTATACATCAAAAGGAGAAGATCTTGAAGTCACTTGAGCCCACCAGGAGCATCTTGACAGGTGTTCAGGGGACAGGAGCTTTACCACAGCGGAACCCACACAAGGTTCCTACTGGCAGCTTTCCACTTGTGCTCTGGGTCTCACCTCATCTTCTTGCCTTCTCACTGAGTGACTCCTGCAACAACCTTCAGCCTCACTTTCAATGCAATTCCCTTCTGTAAAGTTCTTCTATGACACACCCAAGTGTGCATGACACACCCAAGTGTGCTCTGGTACCATGGGACTTTGACAAAATAAAGCAAAAACAACTTTCTCAGCTTCACACCACCACTGAGTGAGTGGAGCGGAGTGGACCCCCTTTTGTCTGTCCCCGCTCCTACTGTGCTAATTCTACTCAATGGCTGGTAATCTCACATTCTGGTCAGTGTTGTCTGCAGCATGCTGTTGCAGAATCAACCGTTCTTTCTTGTCATTCTACTTAACCTCTTAACAGCCTTTGGCCCCCATTCTTGAGATTCCTATTTTCCTCCCTTAATTAGAAAAAAAAGTACTGCCTCATCTATTTAATAGGGCCGGGTGGTGCACACCTTTAATCCTGGTACTCTGAAGGCAGAGGCAGGCAGATCAGATCTCTGAGTCTGAGGCCAGCCTAGTCTACAAAGCTAATTCCAGAATAGCTAGAGCTACACAGAGAAAACAAACAGACAAAACCAACCAACCAAACAAACAAAAATCAACAAAAGAAACAGATGCTACCTAATTAGAATAGTCAGAAACTACCTCTGTTGGGAAGTCTTAGCCATCAGGTTTGCCCTCAGGTACATGGATCTGGATCATTTCCTTATCCCCTTGATGACGTGGTCTGTTTTCCTTGGATCCCACTTTTAACACATTGTGCCACAGCTTCTCAGACTCAACCTGGATGGCAGACACTGAAGGAACACCATGGTGGCTTTCTCTGAAGCCACTGTAAGACTCACACTCCTTTTCTGTTGCACCAAGCCCAGAGGTCATAGCCCTACATCACTTTTCCAAGGCTTCCCCTAGGAAACGCCTTTCACTGCAGGCTTCTCTGCTGTTCCTGGAACATGTCATCTGGCTCTGCATTAGGACCTGCACACACCTGGGGCCACTTAGAACCTCATGCTCTGCTTCCCTCAGACCAAAGTGCAGAAGGCACCGTCTCAGAGAGGTCTTCTTTCACCGACGCCATTGGAGGTGGTCCTCCTTCACTCCTTATGACCTTGCTCTGGTTCTATATCTCGTGTTCTATGTTAGCGTGTGTTTGTTTGTGCTTTACCTTCTAAGGGACAGCGTTGGAGCATGCTTGCCCCTGGCCCTTGTCCCTTTTTGTACCTAATCATTTAATACAGTATTTGAAATCAGAAGATGCCAGTAGTAACTATTTGGTTAATGAATGAAGGTCAGAGGCGAACTGCAGCGAGGGCTGGGAAACAACAACTGGAAATGTTATCAGAACCAGTGAGGCGGTACGAGGGCTGCCAGGTAGTCTTTCAAGATCTGGTGTTTTTCTTTTTTAAAGACTAAACAAGTATGAGACCAAATCTTCAGAGAACATAAAAGATAAACTTAGAAAGAATAAATGCAAGATGAATCAATGCAATCAAAAGGGAGGACGCTATGTTCACCAAGAGGCTGATTATAATGTGCTGCCCTCAGGAGCCATCAGTGCAATGCGCTCCACGAGGTAGGAAGGGCGGCGAGTCTAGGAACAGCTAGGAACAAAGGAAACTATCCGGCTTTCCAGAGCGCCGGGCGACATCCAACCCTGAAGCCTTCAGAATGGTCTCAGCCATGACCATGACATGTTTGGGACATGAGTTCCAAAGGAGCAGTTGGAGGCGTCATAAGAGGAAGGAACAGTTATATGCAGAAGATATGGGGATTTGATTGGCATTGTTTGTCTGAGAGAGAGAGAGAGAAAGAGAGAGAGAGAGAGAGAGAGAGGAGAGAGAAGAGAGAGAGAGAGAGAAGAGGAAG